>NC_053026.1:469724713-469829798 GCF_003073215.2 Triticum urartu | reverse complement strand
ATCAAGCAATCAAAAGATACCAATTGAAGCAGGTTATCAAAAGATACCAATTGAACCAACTAGGCCAGTGATCCTACGAGCCACATGGATAAAGGATATTATGATAAGAGCGGAGCAGTGTTCTAAAGAAACTAGAGAAGCTCCCCATGATTTGTGCACATCAAGAATTTTTGTATTTGGATACAAAGTGCACAAAATAGAATCATAGCTCCCCCCAAAATCAATAGAAACTTACAACAAGTGCAAGCGAGCATATAGGAAACTAAGCCTAGTACTTTCAACAAACACATGGTTGAGCAACAAGTAAGAGAGGCAACTTAAGAGTGGGCTCAACCAAAAAGATGTGTGTGAGTCAAGGCAATGCACTTGAGAATACTAATGTACAGAAGAGCATTAAGCATCAATAAAGTCTTCAAAGAATGAGGCACACGGTGCAAGGCCTATGATTCCCACACACAACTAGCAAATGGGTTCACAAGCTTACTAATAAGCATATAGAGAACCTATGCTTGTGACAACCCGCGGTGAAGATAGAAGATGAAAGGCGCATCAAGACGAGGGATGCCAATTAAGATGGCAAAAACCTCGTAAAGATAAGCATGAGGAAAATAATCTTCACCACACAAGAGCGCATCAAGATGCAACGATAGAAGACATGCACTCAAGGCAAAAGCTTTCACGGAGCCACCAAAGAAATAACATAAGAAAGACAAGGTGGACATGAAAGAAAGGATATCATCTAGATATGCAACTTCTCTCAAGTGTATAAGATTCTAGGTAGACGAAATCATGATATATATATATCTACAAAGAAGGATGTACACCCAAAATAGTTACAACACAAATGAACAAGATATCCAAAAGGAAGTCATACATATACTAATAAGATATTTGCTTGAGAGCATAGCACATGGCTAGATATGGTATTATTGTATATAAATGAATTCCAACCACACGAACATCAAAGACATCACAACTAGCAACAAGACATCATTGTTGGGATGCTTTGAGAAAGGAAACAAGTATCACAAGAAAGAATGGATAACATGCCATGGTACAACCTACACAAGGTTGATGCAAGAAATGTGTGCATGAAGTATATGAAGATACTTGTTACCGAGATAACATTGGAAGGATGTAGTAGATACCAATTGAAGGTACAAAGTAGTTCATTGATCATCCTAGCTTGACTCCAATAAGCACATGGTGACAACACCTTCCTTGTGAGTGAGCCGAGCATCCAATGCATCTCCACTTGTTCCTAGAACAACAACACAAACAAAATGGTACCCAAACTCATTGGGACCAAAGAGTTAGAGAACCAACAACACATAGGACAAACTCCACATAAATATGTGCATATAGATATGAAAATGAATTTCATGCACATCTCATACAATTTGAGACTTGGTGGAGTTCCCCCTATATATTGGGTCAAAGAAAGAAAACATGCCAAAGAAACTACAAGAAGTAAATATGCATGCTCAAGACTTTCAAGAACCGAGACCAAAAGACAAATAAATACCAAGAGAAGAAAAGATACCAAATGAATAAATCATCACTTGGAGGATATCCATAAAAGATACATCAAGGAATGAGATATCCATTGATACACTCAAAAAGAAAGATGTCAAACTCCCAAAAGAGAGAATGGTTCCAAACAAACCAAGCCCTCTACAAAGTTTCATGATGGCACAAAGCACCAAAAAGAAACGGCTTGCCTTCCACAAACACACACTTGATAAGGATCACAAGATGAGTGTTTTATAGAGAATATGATAGCTCCCCCAAGACTAGTGCATTATAGAGAATTTGCATTTGAATACGAAATGCACGAGGTGGGATCACCACTTTCACTATATCTAGAAAACACTAGGCAAGGTCAAGAAATTAACAAGATCCACAAGTGGTATGGAATACAATGGGAGTTGACACAATCCTAGGCAAGAGATAAAGCAAATAAAAGCAAAGGCCAATGTAAAGATGATCAATAATTTCTACCACACATAAGTGAGTACCAATTGTCAAAAGACAAGAAGTATTTGGAAATAATTCCCGGTGGTAGATAACAAGGATATCCGACATCATCTTCACACCAAACAAAAAGCAAATTGCAACTTGTAGAGCTAACATGCCACCTAGGAACAAGATAATTTACAATATCAATTCTAGGTGACAATATCTCAAATGTACACATTTTCTAGGCTAGTAATATACACATAGCATATTACTCCCCCATAATGTGATACCAATTAAAGATAAACAAGAGGAAAAATAACGATCCAACACGAGATAATTAATGGACAATATAGAATTTGAATTTCTCATGAGAAGACATACCACATAGCGACTAGATAATCTTGAAATATCAATACTAGATGGTATTACTCATGTACACACATATATAGGATTGTGAGGTGCACAAAGCACATCACTCCCCCATAATGGGATATTCCATTAATCTCTCACAAGAGCCAACTAAGAAAAGAACAAGATGCAAAAGTCTCAATGCATGACACACACGTACATGATGTGCAAACCAACACACACATACTTGATTGCTCAAGATAATCAAGTTGGAAGCACAACATATACAAACACATGCAAAGAACAAAACCAAACATGCAAAGGGGTAAGTAACTATCAATGTAAACACTTTAAGCACGAGTTACCGCATGGAGAAACATTGGATATAAGATAGAAACTTGATAATTTGAATAACTTGGCTTGAGACAATTAGAATGATGAAGTCCCCTTAATTCTTCATAAAGTAGCCAAGTCTCCAATGCCCTCCAACAACACCTATTGATCAAGTTTGAGCTTGTTGGTCCCCAACCAAGTTGGGTCCTAAGAGGCTAGTCACAATAGGCTTGGCTACCCAAATGGTTCTCTTCTTGACACCACTTTAAGTACCAACAACTTTGGCAAACACATTGCCAACCTTATCCTTCCCAAGAGAATAGATATCATCAATAATAATTGGGTTGGATAAGTTACCACTAGTGCATGAAGAGGCGAGGTGGCCTTTCTCACGACATAAGTAGCAACGTCTACTCTTCACTTTCTTCTCACTTGATTTCTCAACTTGAGAAGCATTAGCTTGAGGATTCTTGGGAAGAGGACTTTCTTCAACTTGTGGTTGAGCATGAGATCAAAATTGTGGCCGCTTCCCTTGTTGCTTGTCACTAATGGCCTTCTTCTTCAATGGGCAAGATCTAACATGATGCCCTTCTACTTTGCACTTGAAGCAATCAATCTTGGCCGAATTCTTGACTTGTTCTTGGCCCTTCTTTTTGTTCATCTTGGACTTCTTCTTCTTCTTGGAGTTGAATCCAAGTCCACCTTTGTCATTGGGGGATTTTTGCACACTCAAGATATTGTTGAGTGTGAATTTCCCTTCATGACTCTTTTCCAAGTCTTTCTTCAAAGAAGTGACTTGGGCCTTGAGCTCTTTGATTTCCTCTACATGGTTAGTCTCAACACAAGTACTAGAGGAAGTATAAGCTTCATTGTTAGAGCAAAAAGGCAAGGAAAGAAATTCATCACAAGATGTACCAACATTGTGAGTAGATGAATTACAAGGACTAGCACATGGCAACATAGCATTTTGACTAGAAGTAGTGCTAGTATCCACATGAGGCTCACTAGATGTTACCTTAGCAATCATGGCCTCATGAGCTATCTTTAGCACATTGTGGGATACTAGAAGATCATCATGAGAGCTTGAGAGCTTTTCATGACTTTCTTCCAATTTCCCATAATTGCTAGATAGCAACTCAAGTTGAGCCCGTAGCTCAACATTCTCCTTCAAAATGGATGCTTCACAAGTAATAGAGTTAGTAGCACAAGCATCATCATTAACAACAAGAGGAGAGGACAACTTGGAAAGCTCTTTTAAATAAGAAGCTTCAAGTTGAGCATGAGACTCGGTGAGTTTGATGAGCTCACCCTTAATGACCCTTGAGCCATTTTCGAGGTGCTCAAAATCCTCAAGGAGTCTAGTATGAGCAACTTCAAGCTTAGCATTTTTAGTTTCAAAATCATTGGCCACCACAAGAGCTCTATCACGAGATTCCCTCACTCGAGATAATTCTAGAGCAAAAGTCTCCTCAAGAGATTCCTTGGTGGTTTGTTCAAGTTTAAGAGCTTGAGAGAGGTCCGCAATCTCATTAGTGTAATCACGCTCACGACCTTCCATTTTATCAATGGTGACCTCATGCTCCTCAAGACGAGATTCCAACTCATCAATATATTTCTTGCCCTTAGTAGCAATAGACATGATTTCCATGAAGTTGGAACGAGCAATTTTATTCTTAAGAAGAGCTTTAAAAATCATTTCCCCCTTAATTTTTAAGGAGGCAACATCATCATTCTCTTCATCATAATCAACATCATCATCACTATTGCCATCATCAATATCATCACAAGATATATTGGGATTCAAAGTGGGAGATACCTTTGAAGCCTTGGCCATAAGGCAAAATGCATTAGATGATGATTTAGGATCCCTTGAAGCACCATCCAAGACCACATCTTGTTCCATGGAGTGTTGGGTTTCCTCTACATTTTTAGCACAACAACTCGAGGAAATACATGCATTTTCATCATGGCAACAAGATATAGCAATCATATCATCATGAGAATTAGTCAAGCAATTTCTACATGATATGCAAGGACTATCAACACAAGAATGTGAAACATTTGGAGTGCTCGAAGTGCAATAGTCCAAAGATGAAGCATTGCAATAAGAAAGTGACGAAGGATTATCAACAATGAGCCCACTATTATCATTGCAATGAACACCACTACTCACCATGTCATTACCTTGTGGCAAACCACACGTAGGTGAAGTAGAAGAAGTTGAGAACACAACACGGCCGGAGGTGGAGGGAGAACAATCATCCCCACAAAACTTGGACATTCCATATTTATCTTGAAGCTTTGTCCACAACTCATGAGCATCCCGGAACGACATGAGTTGAAATATAACTACATTTCTCAAAGCATCGAAAAGCACATTAGAAGCTTGAGCATTGAGATAAGAGTTTTTCTCATCCTCTAAAGATAATCTTAGGGGATCCTTTGGAGGAGAAAAACCCATATCTACAATTCTCTCTAAATTTGGGTCCATGACCCTAAAGAGATCAAGCATGCGAATTACCCAAACATCAAAATTTGTGCCATCGAAACTAAGAGTGTCAGAGAATCCTAATCCCCTAGTCAACATCTTTACTCTCTAGGTGGTTAAGCTGAACAAAGAGAGACGAGGCTCTGATACCAATTGAAAGATCGTGGATGTTCCCTAGAGGGGGGGGTGAATAGGCGCTTTAAAATAATTACGGTTTAGGCTTGAAGAAATGCGCAATAAACCTAGCGGTTAATTTGTCAAACACAAAACCTACAACAACTAGGCTCACCTATGTGCACCAACAACTTATACTAAGCAAGATAAACAACTATGAGATAGCAAGATATATGACAAGAAACAATATGGCTATCACAAAGTAAAGTGCATAAGTAAAGGGCTCGGGTAAGAGATAACCAAGGCACACGGAGACAACGATGTATCCCGAAGTTCACACCCTTGCGGATGCTAATCTCCGTTTGGAGCGGTGTGGAGGCACAATGCTCCCCAAGAAGCCACTAGGGCCACCGTAATCTCCTCACGCCCTCGCACAATGCAAGATGCCGTGATTCCACTAAGGGACCCTTGAGGGCGGTCACCGAACCCGTACAAATGGCAACCCTTGGGGGCGGTCACCGAACGCGTACACTTTGGCAACCCTTGGGGGCGGTCACCGATACCCGTCAAATTGCTCGGGGCGATCTCCACAACCTAATTGGAGACCCCGACGCTTGCCCGGAGCTTTACACCACAATGATTGAGCTCCGAACACCACCAACCATCTAGGGCGCCCAAGCACCCAAGAGGAACAAGCTCAAAGGTACCAAGCACCCAAGAGTAATAAGCTTATCAACTTGTAACTTCCACGTATCACGTGGAGAACTCAAACCGATGCACCAAATGCAATGGCAAGGGCACACGGAGTGCCCAAGTCCTTCTCTCTCAAATCCCACCGAAGCAACTAATGCTAGGGAGGAAAATGAGAGGAAGAACAAGAAGGAGAACACAAAGAACTCCAAGATCTAGATCCAAGGGGTTCCACTCACCTAGAGGAGAAAGTGATTGGTGGAAACATGGATCTAGATCTCCTCTCTCTTTTCCCTCAAAAACTAGCAAGAATCCATGGAGGGATTGAGAGTTAGCAAGCTCGAAGAAGGTCAACAATGGGGGAAGAACACGAGCTCAAAGGATAAGGTTCATTGGGAAGAAGACCCCCGTTTATAGGTGGGGAAAAATCCAACCGTTATGCTCACAGCCCGCACCGAGCGGTACTAGCGCTCCAAGGAGCGGTACTACCGCTAGGGCGGTAGTAGCCCTTTGAAACACAACAGCGAGGAGGTAAAAAAGCCAGAAGAACTATCGGAGCGGTAGTACCGCTTGACCTCACAGTACTACCGCTAGGGGTAGCGGTACTACTGCTTGCGAGCGGTACTAAAAAATTACATCCGTGCCTACCACCGCTGGACTTGTGACGAGTTTTTGGTCCCGAGAGGAAGTAGCCACGGAAGTAGCCGCGGTAGTACTGCTCCAAGCGGTAGTACCGCTCCCAAGAGTGGTAGTAAAAAATTACATCCGCTCCTGTCCGCGGTAGTACCGCTACAGCCTTTTCAGAACACCAAAACTGACACAACTTCTGCAAACGGACTCCGAATTCGACGAAACCAAGTTTGTTGGAAAGCTAGTGACAAGGGCTAACACAATCTTGATAGAAATACCAACAAGAGGCAAATGATAAAAGGCCCAAAAGAAAATGGTGAGAACCCTTTCTTGGAGAAGACCGGTAAAACCTCCAACACCAAAAACATCATAGAAGACGCATGCAAACTCCGTTTTCGATGAACTCAAGCTTGTCATCAAGATGACCATAAGTCTAAGAATAAAAAAGAGAACCAAACAAGAGCCAAGAAACATGATGCAAGGATGCAATGGTTTGAGCTCTCGACGAACGATATGATCAAGCTACTCACTTGAGAGCCCCCCTTGATAGTACGGCTATCGATCCTATAACCCGGTCTCCCAACTACCACCATGAGACCGGTAAAATATAAAACCTATCAAGGGCAAACCTTTGCCTTGAACATGATCCACTTGAGCTATATGATGACGATCTTGTCCTCCTCAAGATGGACCACCTTTCTTGATTGCGTTGGGTCGATGGAGACTAGATACTTGCTCCCCCATACTCCACTATGGGTGAGCCACTCTTTCGCACATCTTCACAAGTACATTGACACCACAATGGACAACAAGCTTCAAGCACTTGATCTCTTCGTGATTCTCCACTTGAACTTGCACACGGCAATCTTGATGACGATCACCACTTGATGTCATCCTTCCCATGGGTTGTATGATATCATCCTCTTGACGCAAGCCCATGGACACGTACCTAACCCCACATAGACTCTCACATAGACCATGGGTTAGTACACAAAGTGCAATGTACAATGCTTACCATACCATGGGATCACTTGATCCCTCTCGGTACATCTTCTACTCTTTGTGAGTTGATCAACTTGATTCACTCTTGACTTAGTCTTGATCAACCTTGAATCTTTCCAACTCTCTTCGTTTGGATGATGTCTTGAAGGTAAACATGAATGATCACACAATCTTCTTCTTCAAGACATGCTTGCAATAAGCTTAACACTCACATGACCAATCTTTGGATAATTCCTTAATAGCACCTTGGTCAACCCATAAACTCCTTGAAACCAACACATGGACTTCAAGAAATGCCTATGGAAAAATCCTTCAAATATAACTCAATGCAACCATTAGTCCATAGAGAATGTCATCAATTACCAAAACCACACATGGGGGCACCGCATGTCCTTCACCATGGCATTTTTATCATAAGCAACATGGCAGTTTTATTATTTAGGCAATGGGAAGTTTCATCAATAAATTACCATGGAAATTTATTATTTGTATTTTTTACCCTCAATGTCTTGTAGTGCCATTTCCTAATATTTTTTTTGTAATTTGACATGACAAAGTTTATGGTTCTTTTTTTTCAAAATCACGGGAAAATGTTTTTTGTGTAATATGTATAGAAATAATTTTCGTTGGCAAATTTTCATTTTAGATCGTGGCAATTTTAGTTTTTTTATTATCCAATAGCAATTTTTCAAGAGAGTGATGATTTGGGCCTTTGGAGTCTGTAAGGCTGTTGGGTTTGCTGCTGGGTTCCCTCAAATTACTGACGACGGCCACCTATTGGCGTCCATGACCAGAATTTCTAGCTAAGAGCATCTCCAATAGTAGCCCTAAAATATGACACTAGAAGTTTTTTTGCACTTTTGGCGGCAAAAAAAGCCTCTAGCAGCTACCATATCATAAAAAAACTGGGCAATTAAGGAACCAAGTGTTGCAAATATACAACAGTTGGGGCGGTTGTCATAAAACGAAATCGAGCCACACACGACCCACCAATCGGTATGTTTCATTCCCGGCCTCCTACCGGCGAACGACATTGCCAGATTTGCAGCTCCAAAGGACATCATCACCGGACAGTCACCCACCCAGACCCCACCCCTTCGCCCCGCCACCTCGAACGGTCGCCAGAGCCCCCTCCATCTCGCAGATTCCGGCCGCTTTCGACCAACTGCTGCTTGTATGATTGTCGAAGCACCACCGCACCATATGGAGGTCGACTAGCGGTCGCCGGTGCACCGCTGCTGGCCGCTCGGTCGTTGTCATGGAGCCTGATACGTCTCCAACGTATCTACTTTTTTCAAACACTTTTTCCCTTGTTTTGGACTCTAACTTGCATGATTTGAATGGAACTAACCCGAACTGACGCTGTTTTTAGCAGAATTGCCATGGTGTTATTTTTGTGCAGAAATAAAAGTCCTCGAAGTGACCTGAAAATCAACAGAGAATTATTTTGGAATATATAAAAAACACTGGAAGAAGAATCCATGTCAGGGGGGCCTCCACCTGTCCACGAGGGTGGGGGCGCGCCCCCTGCCTCGTGGGCCCCCTGACACTCCACCGACCTCAACCCTGACTCCATATATTCACTTTTGGGGAGAAAAAAACCCAAAGAGAAGGATTCATCATGTTTTACGATACGAAGCTGCTGCCAAGCCCTAAACTCTCTCGGGAGGGCTGATCCGGAGTCTGTTCGGGGCTCCAGAGAGGGGAATCCGTCGCCATCATCATCATCAACCTTCCTCCATCACCAATTTCATGATGCTCACCACCGTGCGTGAGTAATTCCATCATAGGCTTGCTGGATGGTGATGGGTTGGATGAGATTTATCATGTAATCGAGTTAGTTTTGTTAGGGTTTGATCCCTAGTATCCACTATGTTCTGAGATTGATGTTGGTATGACTTTGCTATGCTTAATGCTTGTCACTAGGGCCCGAGTGCCATGATTTTAGATCTGAACCTATTATGTTTTCATCAATATATGAGAGTTCTTGATCGTATCTTGCAAGTCAATAGTCACCTACTATGTGTTATGATCTGGCAACCCCGAAGTGACAATAGTCGGGACCACTCCCGGTGATGACCGTAGTTTGAGGAGTTCATGTATTCACTATGTGTTAATGCTTTGTTCTGGTACTCTATTAAAAGGAGGCCTTAATATCCCTTAGTTTCCAATAGGACCCCGCTGCCACGGGAGGGTAGGACAAAAGATGTCATGCAAGTTCTTTTCCATAAGCACGTATGACTATATTCAGAATACATGCCTACATTGCATTGATGAACTAGATCTAGTTTTGTGTCACCCTAGGTTATGACTGTTACATGATCGATCACATCCGCATAATTCTCCATGACCGATCCAATGCCTATGAGCTTTTCATATATTCTTCTTCGTTTATTTACTTTTCCGTTGCTACTGTTACAATCACTATAAAACCCCAGAATATTACTTTTGCTACCGTTACTTTTGCTATCGTTACCAGTACTATCATATTACTTTGCTACTAAATACCTTGCTGCAGATATTAAGTTTCCAGGTGTGGTTGAATTGACAACTCAGCTGCTAATACTTGAGGATATTCTTTGGCTCCCCTTGTGTCGCATCAATAAATTTGGGTTGAATACTCTACCCTCGAAAACTGTTGCGATCCCCTATACTTGTGGGTTATCAAGACTATTTTCTGGCGCCGTTGCCAGGGAGCATAGCTCTATTCTTTGAGTCACTTGGGATTTATATGTGCTGGTGATACGTCTCCAACGTATCTATAATTTTTGATTGCTCCATGCTATATTATCTTCTGTTTTGGACATTATTTGGCTTTATTATTCACTTTTATATTATTTTTGGGACTAACCTATTAACCGGAGGCCCAGCCCAGAATTGCTGTTTTTTTTGCCTATTTTAGGGTTTCGAAGAAAATGAATATCAAACAGGGTCCAAACGGAATAAAACCTTCGGGAACGTGATTTTTGGAACGAACAAGATCCAGGAGACTTGGACCCTACGTCAAGCAACCAACAGGGAGGCCACGAGGTAGGGGGGCGCGCCTACCCCCCTCCCCGCAGGCACACCCTCCACCCTCGTGGGCCCCCTGTTGCTCCACTGACGTACTCCTTCCTCCTATATATACCTACGTACCCCCCAAACGATCATATACGGAGCCAAAACCCTAATTCCACCACCGTAACTTTCTGTATACACGAGATCCCATCTTAGGGCCTGTTTTGGAGCTCCGCCGGAGGGGGCATCGATCACGGAGGGCTTCTACATCAACACCATAGCCTCTCCGATGAAGTGTGAGTAGTTTACCTCAGACCTTCGGGTCCATAGTTATTAGCTAGATGGCTTCTTCTCTCTTTTTGGATCTCAATACAATGTTCTCCCCCTCTCTTGTGGAGATCTATTCGATGTAATCTTCTTTTGCGGTGTGTTTGTTGAGACCGATGAATTGTGGGTTTATGATCAAGTTTATCTATGAACAATATTTGAATCTTCTCTGAATTCTTTTATGTATGATTGGTTATCTTTGCAAGTCTCTTCGAATTATCAGTTTGGTTTGGCCTACTAGATTGATCTTTCTTGCAATGGGAGAAGTGCTTAGCTTTGGGTTCAATCTTGTGGTGTCCTTTCCCAGTGACAGTAGGGGCAGCAAGGCACGTATTGTATTGTTGCCATCAAGGATAACAAGATGGGATTTTCATCATATTGCATGAGTTTATCCCTCTACATCATGTCATCTTGCTTAAAGCGTTACTCTGTTCTTATGAACTTAATACTCTAGATGCATGCTGGATAGCGGTCGATGTGTGGAGTAATAGTAGTAGATGCAGGCAGGAGTCGGTATACTTGTCTCGGACATGATGCCTATATACATGATCGTACCTAGATATTCTCATAACTATGCTCAATTCTGTCAATTGCTCAACAGTAATTTGTTCACCCACCGTAAAATTATTATGCTCTTGAGAGAAGCCACTAGTGAAACCTATGGCCCCCGGGTCTATCTTCATCATATTAATCTTCCAACACTTAGTTATTTTCATTGCCTTTTATTTTACTTTGCATCTTTATCATAATAATACCAAAATATTATCTTATCATATCTATCAGATCTCACTCTCGTAAGTGACCGTGTAGGGACTGACAACCCCTTATCGCGTTGGTTGCGAGGATTTATTTGTTTTGTGTAGGTGCGAGGGACTGGCGCGTAGCCTCCTACTGGATTGATACCTTGGTTCTCAAAAACCGAGGGAAATACTTACGCTACTTTGCTGCACCACCCTTTCCTCTTCAAGGAAAAACCAACGCAAGTGCTCAAGAGGTAACAAGAAGGATTTCTTTACATTATTTCCTTTGTTTTTTTACTTCGCTTTTATTTTACTTTGCATCTTTATCACAAAAATACCAAAAATATTATCTTATCATATCTATCAGATCTCACTCTCGTTAGTGGCCGTGTAGGGATTGACAACCCCTATTCGCGTTGGTTGCGAGGATTTATTTGTTTTGTGCAGGTACGAGGGACTCGCGCGTAGCCTCCTACTGGATTGATACCTTGGTTCTCAAAAACTGAGGGAAATACTTACGCTACTTTGCTGCATCATCCCTTCCTCTTCGGGGAAAACCAACGCAGTGCTCAAGAGGTAGCAAATCCCTACTCACTCACATTGATATCTATTGATGGGTATCTCCATAGCCCGTTGATACGCCTAGTTGATGTGAGACTATCTTCTCCTTTTTGTCTTCTCCACAATCACCATTCTATTCCACCTATAGTGCTATATCCATGGCTCACACTCATGTATTGTGTGAAGGTTGAAAAAGTTTGAGAACATCAAAAGTATGAAACAATTGTTTGGCTTGTCATCAGGGCTGTGCATGATTTAAATATTTTTGTGTTATGAAGATAGAGCATAGCCAGACTATATGATTTTGTAGGGATAACTTTCTTTGGCCATGTTATTTTGAGAAGACATGATTGCTTTGTTAGTATGCTTGAAGTATTATTATTTTTATGTCAATATTAAGCTTTTGTCTTGAATCTTATGGATCTGAACATTCATGCCACAATAAAGAGAATTACTTAGAGAAATATGTCAGGTAGCATTCCACATCAAAAATTCTGTTTTTATCATTTACCTACTCGAGGACGAGCAGGAATTAAGCTTGGGGATGCTTGATACGTCTCCAAAGTATCTATAATTTTTGATTGTTCCATGCTATTATATTATAAACCTTGGATGTTCTATATGCATTTATATACTATTTTATATGATTTTTGGGACTAACCTATTAACCTAGAGCCCACTGCCAGTTTCTGTTTTTTCCTTGTTTTAGAGTATCACAGAAAAGGAAAATCAAACGGAGTCCAATTGACCTGAAACTTCACGGCACTTATTTTTGGAATGGAAGCAATCCAGGAGACTTGGAGTAGACGTCAGGGAAGCTTCGAGGGAGGCACGAGGCAGGGAGGCGCGCCCCCACCCTCGTGGGCACCTCGTGGATCCCCTGACCGACTTATTTCACCTATATATATCCATATACCCTAAAAACATCATAGAGCAGAATAGATTGGGAGTTCCGCCGCCAGAAGCCTCCGTAGCCACCTGATACATCTCCAACGTATCTATAGTTTTTGATTGCTCCATGCTATATTATCTACTGTTTTGGATGTTTATGGGCTTTATTATACACTTTTATATCATTTTTTGGGACTAACCTATTAACCCAGAGCCTAGTGCCAGTTCCTGTTTTTACCTTGTTTTAGGGTTTCGAAGAAAAGGAAAATCAAACGGAGTCCAATTGACCTGAAACTTCACGGAACCTATTTTTGGATCAGAAGAAGCCCAGAAGACTTGGAGTGCACGTCAGGGGACCTTCAAGGAGGCCACGAGGTAGGGGGGCACGCCCACCCCCCTAGGGCGCGCCCTCCACCCTCGCGGGCCCCTCGTGGCCCCCCTGACGTACTTCTTCCGCCCATATATCTCCTTATACCCTAAAAGCATCGGGGAGCACAATAGATCGGGAGTTCCGCCGCCAGAAGCCTCCGTAGCCACCGAAAGCCAATCTAGACCCGTTCTGGCACCCTGCCGGAGGGAGCAATCCCTCTCTGGTGGCCATCTTCATCATCCCAGTGCTCTCCATGACGAGGAGGGAGTAGTTCTCCCTCGGGGCTGAGGGTATGTACCAGTAGCTATGTGTTTGATCTCTCTCTCTCTCTCTCTCTCTCGTGTTCTTGAGGTGATACGATCTTGATGTATCGCGAGCTTTGCTATTATATTTGGATCCTATGATGTTTCTTCCCCCCCCCTCTACTCTCCTGTAATGAATTGAGTTTCCGCCTTGAAGTTATCTTATCGGACTGAGTCTTTAATGATTTGAGAACACTTGATGTATGTCTTGTCGTGCGTATCTGTGGTGACAATGGGATACCACATGATTCACTTGATGTATGTTTTGGTGATCAACTTGCGGGTTCCGCCCATGAACCTATGCATAGGGGTTGGCACACGTTTTCGTCGTGATTCTCCGGTAGAAACTTTGGGGCACTCTTTGAGGTTCTATGTGTTGGTTGAATAGATGAATCTGAGATTGTGTGACGCTTATCGTATAATCATACCCACGGATACTTGAGGTGACATTGGAGTATCTAGGTGACATTAGGGTTTTGGTTGATTTGTGTCTTAAGGTGTTATTCTAGTACGAACTCTAGAGCTGTTTGTGACACTTATAGGAATAGCCCAATGGATTGATTGGAAAGAATAACTTTGAGGCGGTTTCGTATCCTACCATAATCTCTTCGTTCGTTCTCCGCTATTAGTGACTTTGGAGTGACTCTTTGTTGCATGTTGAGGGATAGTTATGTGATCCAATTATGCTATTATTGTTGAAAGGACTTGCACTAGTGAAAGTATGAACCCTAGGCCTTGTTTACTATCATTGCAATACCATTTATGCTCACTTTTATCATTAGCTACCTTGCTGTTTTTATATTTTCAGATTACAAAAACCTTTATTTACCATCCATATACCACTTGTATCACCATATCTTCGCCGAACTAGTGCACCTATACAATTTACCATTGTATTGGGTGTGTTGGGGACACAAGAGACTCTTTGTTATTTGGTTGCAGGGTTGCTTGAGAGGGACCATCTTCATCCTATGCCTCCTACGGATTGATAAACCTTAGGTCATCCACTTGAGGGAAATTTGCTACTGTCCTACAAACCTCTGCACTTGGAGGCCCAACAACGTCTACAAGAAGAAGGTTGTGTAGTAGACATCAAGCTCTTTTCTGGCGCCTTTGCCGGGGAGGTTAGCACTTGAAGGTATATCTTTAGATCTTGCAATCGAGTCTTTTAGTTTCTTGTTTTATCACTAGTTTAGTTTATAAAAGAAAGCTATAAAAAATGGAATTGAGTTTGTCTCATACGCTTCACCTTTTTAATATCTTTCATGAGTATGATGGAAAGGATAACTGTGCTCAAGTGCTAGAAGAAGAAATCTATAAAATGTTTGGCACTAAATATTTGAATGATGAGCATGATTGCCATGTTGTTAGTATGAATTCTTTGAATATCCATGATACTAATGATGATTGCACTAGTTATGATGAAAATGTCTCCTATAAACATGTCAATTTTTGTGGAGTGCATTGGGTTTGTAAGTACACACCAAATAGGGAAGATAGATATTGCAAGAGGCATAAGTACTTAGAAACTGAATTATTGCAAGAAAGTCTTGATGATTGTGCTGAAAAATTCAATATTTTTCACGCCCCTTGTGAACTTTGCAATGAACATGGTCATTTAAATCTCCAATGTAAATTGTTTCATGACCGAATCGTATCCAAAAATTGTGATAATTTGATTACCCTTGAGCATCATAAAGAGCTTAGTCTTCTTTTGGGGTATGAGGAAATGAAACGTATAACTGAGGGTATTCCAAAGTTTAATTTTGATAGATTTCTTGATTTTGATCTAGAGAAAATTTATATGTATTGTGCGGTGAATTGTATTGAAAATCCTTATGTTGCCAACTACATAAAGAAAAGAAAACAAATAGAAGATGAAGAGAATACTAATGAAAGGTAAGAGACTTCCCAATATCCTCCTATTATTTCTTATGATGAATCAGGTAACGAGGAGGAGCCTTTTATTCAACCAATCTCATTAATAAGGAGCTCCAAAAAGAGGATTGAACCCACACATGATGTGGTGAAGAAGAAGAAAAGAAAAAGGAAGAGAGGTAAAAAGATATCTCCCCCAAATAATGCTGCTCCTATTACTATTGTGCCTCATGAAAATATAATTGTGGAAGATAATGATACTTCTTATGATCTTGAAAATCTTTTTGGCACTTGCTTGGAAGCATATGATAATTGCTATACTATTGGTGTTATCCATACTATTAATGATGAGAGTGATTATGCTTATGATATGAAAAGGCCCAAGCTTGGGGATGCTATGTTTGATTAAGATGATGTTTTTGAGAATATATTTGCTGCAATTAATGTTTGTCCCAAGCTTGGGGATGTTACGTTTAATGAAGATGATATTTTTAGTCCCAAGTTTTGATATGCAAATTTATAATGATGATAGCATGCCTCCTACCTATGATGATTATTGTGATGATACTTATGCTATAAAAAGTAGTGATTATATTTATAAAACCTGTCATGATTATGATTACCCCTTTTCTTAACATTACTCTTTTAATGTGGAAACAATTTATAGTATTCAAGTCTCTTATGATACTCCCACTATTCCAATTGAGAAGAAATTTGCTTATGTGGAGAGTAGTAAATTTTCTATGCATGTAGATCATGAAAAGAATGCTTTAGGTTCTGGTTATATTGTTGAATTAATTCATGATGCTACTGAAAATTATTATGAGGGAGGAATATATGCTTGTAGGAATTGCAATAATATCAAGTTTCCTCTCTATGTGCTTAAAGTTTTGAAGTTATGCTTGTTTTACCTTCCTATGCTAGTTGATTCTTGTTCCCACAAGTTGTTTGCTCACAAAATCCCTATGAATAGGAAGTTGGTTAGGCTTAAATGTGCTAGTCATATTCTTTATGATGCTCTCTTTATGTTTCAATTCTTATCCTTTATGTGAGCATCATTGAAATCATCATGCCTAGCTAGGGGCGTTAAACGATAGCGCTTGTTGGGAGGCAACCCAATTTTATTTTAGTTACTTGCTTTTTGTTCCTGTTTAGTAGTAAATAATTTATCTAGCCTCTGTTATGATTGAGTTTTTTATGTTTTAATTAGTGTTTGTGCCAAGTAGAACCGTTGGGAAGACTTGGGGAAAGTCTTGTTGATCTTGCTGTAAAAAACAGAAACTTTAGCGCTCATGAGAACTGCTGCCATTTCTTATTTGGAGAGTGCTATTTAGTTAATTCCTTTTGCATATGATTAATATATAAATTCCTCAGGTTCATAAATTTATTTGAGAATTTTATGAGTTCCATAAGTATACGTTTGATCTAGATTACTACAGACTGTTCTGTTTTTGACAGATTCTGTTTTTCATGTGTTGTTTACTTATTTTGATGAATCTATGGCTAGTAAAATAGTTTATGAACCATAGAGAAGTTGGAATACAGTAGTTTTAACACCAATATAAATAAATAATGAGTTTATTACAGTACCTTGAAGTGGTGATTTAATTTCTTGTACTAACGGAGCTTACGAGTTTTCTGTTAAGTTTTGTGTTGTGAAGTTTTCAAGTTTTGGGTAAGGATTCGATGGAATATGGAATAAGGAGTGGCAAGAGCCTAAGCTTGGGGATGCCCAAGGCACCCAAGGTAATATTCAAGGATAGCCAAGAGCCTAAGCTTGGGGATGCCCCGGTTGGCATCCCCTCTTTCGTCTACTTCCATCGGTAACTTTACTTGGAGCTATATTTTTATTCACCACATGATATGTGTTTTGCTTGGAGCGTCAATTTATTTTGTTAGGATTTTCTTGCTTTTATTTAGAAAATGTTTTTCATCTTTTATTCCAATAAAATTGGCATTGATAGTCTTTACTATGCCTATGTTACAAGTCCACATGTTGCTGTTTGAAAACAGAAAGTTCACCGCTGTTGCAATAATTCCCTAGAAAAGTCAGAATGTGATAAAATGTTGAAACCTTTTGCATATTAAGCTCTGATAAATTTAATACAGTGGTAATTTTCTTTCATAATTTTTGGAGCTAGGGAAGTATGGATGTTGCTGCATTCTTTACAGACTGTCCTGTTTAGGCAGATTGCTGTTATGTTTGCATATGTTTGCTTCTTTAATGATTCTATTTGAGGATAGGAATATTAAATATGCAGAGGCATTTAGTATGCAATGTTTAATAATAATTTTAGTGATTTGCTACAGTAGAGTATGATAAGGTTTTTTCAATGGTTTATACTAAATTATCTCACGAGTCCTTGTTGAGTTTTGTGTGGATGAAGCTTTTGAGATTTAGGGAGACCGTGATATGAGAGGAATTAAGGAGACACAAAAGCTCAAGCTTGGGGAAGCCCAAGGCATCCCAAGATAATATCTCAAGAATTCTCAAGCGCCTAAGCTTGGGGATGCCCCGGTTGGCATCCCACCTTTCTTGTTCAACAACTATCGGTTAGGTTCGGTTGATCCTAAGTTTTTGTTTCTTCACATGATGTTTGCCATTATTAGAATGTCATTTTCTTTTGCTTTGCTTTCTGTTTGAATAAAATACCAAGATCTGAAATTATCAAATGTTAGAGAGTCTTCATATAGTTGCATAATTATTTGACTACTCATTGATCTTCACTTATATCTTTCGGAGTAGTTTGTCATTTGCTCTAGTGCTTAACATATATCTTTTTAGAGCACGGTGGTGGTATTATAGAAATAGATGAACTCTCATGCTTCACTTATATCATTTTGAGAGTTTTAAATAGCATGGTAATTTGCTTAAAATCCTAATATGCTAGGTATTCAAGAATAATAAAATTCTCTTATGAGTGTGTTGAATACTATGAGAAGTTTGATACTTGATAATTGTTTTGAGATATGGAGATGGTGATATTAGAGTCATGCTAGTTGAGTAGTTGTGAATTTGAGAAATACTTGTGTTAAAGCTTGTGATTCCCGTAGCATGCACGTATGGTGAACCATTATGTGATGAAGTCGGATCATGATTTATTTATTGATTGTCCTCCTTATGAGTGGCGGTCGGGGACGAGCGATGGTCTTTTCCTACCAATCTATCCCCCTAGGAGCATGCGTGTAATACTTTGTTTCAATAACTAATAAATTTTTGCAATAAGTATGTGAGTTCTTTATGACTAATGTTGAGTCCAGGGATTATACGCACTCTCACCCTTCCACCTTTGCTAGCCTCTCTAATACCACACACCTTTCTCCGGTATCATACACCCACCATATACCTTCCTCAAAACAGCCACCATACCTACCTATTATGGCATTTCCATAGCCATTCCGATATATATTGCCATGCAACTTTCCACCATTCCATTTATGACACGCTTCATCATTGTCATATTGCTTCGCATGATCATGTAGTTGACATAGTATTTGTGGCAAAGCCACCGTTCATAATTCTTTCATACTTGTCACTCATGCATCATTGCATATCCTGGTACACCGCCGGAGGCATTCATATAGAGTCATATCTTGTTCTAGGTATCGAGTTGTAATTATTGAGTTGTAAGAAAAATAAAAGTGTGATGATCATCATTATTAGAGCATTGTCCCAAGTGAGGAAAGGATGATGGAGACTATGATTCCCCCACAAGTCGGGATGAGACTCCGGACGAAAAATAAATAAAAGAGGCCAAAGAAGCCCAAATAAAAAAAGAGAAAGAAAAGAGGCCATAAAAAAAGAGAAAAGGCCCAAATAAAAAAATTAAAAAAATGACAGAAAAAGAGAGAAGGGACAATGTTACTATCCTTTTACCACACGTGTGCTTCAAAGTAGCACCATGATCTTCATAGTAGAGAGTCTCTCATGTTATCACTTTCATATACTAGTGGGATTTTTTCATTATAGAACTTGGCTTGTATATTCCAATGATGGGCTTCCTCAAAATTGCCCTAGGTCTTCATGAGCAAGCAAGTTGGATGCACACCCACTTACACTACAAAAAAAATACACTTCCGTGATGATATGTGTTTGTCACAGTAGGTCACGTTTTCTGTCATGCATGTACATCCATGACAAATTTATGACAGAATCAAGATAGTCATACCTGTGCTGTCGTAGAAGTGTTCCATGACATTACCAAAGTTATCATCACGAAAGTGTCCACTTCCATGACGATAAATCGCGCGTCACAGAAGTGATTTCGTCAAGGGTGACCAACACGTGGCATCCACCGTAACGGAACGTCGTTAAGCTATCGGGTCGGGTTTTGGATCCGATAACCCGTTAACAGCCCCGACCAATGGGGATTTTCCACGTGTAAAATCATCATTGGCTGGAGGAAACACGTGTCGGCTCATTGTTGGGACACATGTCAACCCCTCATTGGACGGAAGGCGCCTATGACACGTCAACACATGGCACGGCCCAACAGAGGCCCATTCCTGTGAAAAGGCTGGCCCGTTTGACTTGGTCAAAAGCTGGCGGGCTGGCCCATGGAAAGCCTGTTAACGGCCTTTTTGAATATAGCCCATTTACAGCCCGCTAACCCAAGGCCCGTTACGCCCTATCTGAATTAGGCCCAGTAGCGTCATCTGGGCCGTCCAATATGATTCCAGCCTGTTTTCACTTCTGGCCCATGTATGGTCCATGACGTCTTTCGGCCCATATGAGGCCCTATGTAACTCTTGGCCGACTAATGGCCCGTGGTGAAACTGGCCCGTAATGAATAGTGTATCACTTTACACCCATCAACGGCCCGTGGTGAAACTGGCCCGTAATGAATAGTGTATCACTTTATACCCATTAATGGCCCGTTATTCCCTTGGGCCGTTTCCAGCCCATGTTATCTTTCGGCCTTCTCAGAGCCCATTTATTCTTGGGCTCATTTCCAGCATTCGTTTACTTACGGCCCGTTACTGTCATTTTCTGCTTGTGGGCCAAATTCAGCCCGTGGTTACAGTCGACCCGTTTGTGGTCCGTTAATACGTTGGGCCGATTTCATAGCGTCATCAAATACGGCCTATTAACGATGGCCCGTTATGGTCGGCCCATGAACGGACGATTCCAACTCTAGCCCGTTTACGGCCATAATGCGGTCTGTTTGGCCCATGTTTGGCCAATCGATTATACGGCGCCTATAAGGCCCATTGATAATACGGCCCGCAGAAGGCCCATTGTTTCTACGGCCCATAGAAGGCCCATTGTTTCTATGGCCCGTAGAAGGCCCACTATTTCTATGGCCAGTAGGAGGCCCAGTGTCACTACAGTAAATATTAGCCCATGGTTATTGTGGCCTAGTTTTAAAAAATAGGTTATTGCAGCCACTAGCTAACCGCGGAAAAAGAACTGCAATGACTACAAGCAAACAAATAAACAAGACAACAAGGAAATAAATAAGCAAGCAACTAATGCTAGGCTATCACGGCTATTACACATATTACATCCACTGGGCATCAAAGTTCGCCACCAGTGCAAATATAGGGAACAAAGCAGCATATCATATACACTGGTTGTCAAAGTTGGCGACCAGCGCAAATAAACGCCGCAGCAAAACAAATCCAGAACTGAAACCACTTCATAAGATCTCAAGAAACAATATCCTGGGTACCCATAATGCTGGCAAGATGCTTAGCCAGCTTATTAACTTTCTCTTGTTTGGCGCTTAAATCCTCCAGCGCTTGCTATTGCACCAGAAAATATGCATCTGAATTCTGCAAGGACTTCCTCAGTCTTTCGGCTTCCTATCATAGCACATCTGATCGATGTCTTTCAACTTGAAGTTGAGACTCAAGAAGACGAACTGATTCAGGCAGCGAGTTCGAAGAGCTTGTGCCAGCAATAGTGGCCAGTAACTCGAACACTACATCAAGACTGGACTTTTGGGTTCCCTCATTGTCGTCAAGATAGTTTTTATCAGCTTTCTTGGAGACCAACAGGGATGTCTCACTATCTTGAACCTTATCTGCATTACTTCCTTTACCATTGGATAACGCGGTACTGTTCTCCAATATTTTGTCCGCATTCTAAAAGAGAAACAAGCAGACACATCACATGTTTACTATGTTGTATATGAAACTCATTTTGGTAAATGAGTTCAGTATTAAAGTGGACAGGATAACAGCATGAAACAAAAATATATCTTTGTACCATGGTCACTTTATGGTCTATATCATTCTAGTTTTTGTTGCCAAATCAAGATAGAGACACAGTTCAAATAATATTTGTTCAAGACAAAGCAGAATAGACAGAATATAAGTGTGGGTAACTATAGAGCAATAACAGCACTTGTAATGTGCATGACATGAGAACATAACTGTTTATTCAATTGAAACTGAAATCAACATAGAGCGGGTTACAACAGCAAACCAGTTAAATAAATAGGTTTAAAACATACCTGTTGCGCCATTGGAGTTTCAATTCCATCCTTCAAATTTGAAAATAGTTGGTATGAGTAAATATAGTCATGCAAGAGCAAAGGAGTATGAACCATAGCTACAAAACCTGACCTAAGAACAAATATTCTTCTCCTTTAAGCGTTGAGTTGGGATTCGGAGTGGTGGTCTTCGTGCTTTGGGCACTGCAGTTCCCTTACTAACTGCTCGTGTTTGGGTGCTCTGTGGTGGAGACGGTGCTGTGTCAACTGGAACTGGGTTACTATCTGCCGGGGTTGGGGTTAGAAGGGGTGTAACTGGTTCTCTGTCCAACTGGGTAGGGGTACAATCTGTGAGAGTCTGGGTTATGTGTGGTGGATCTGGTCCTTGGGCAAGTACAACCGTGGTTCTATCTGCATCAACTGATAGCACTATCTTTTCTGAAGACCGTGTTGTTACTCCCTTAGATACTGCCATCACGCTCTCCAATTCAAATGGCTGATAAACAAGAAAAGTAATTGAAAGTATAGACATTGTATGATAGACAGGTGCAATGGATAGTGGGGAATAAAAGAGGGAATGAAATAATTCATATTTAT
Source organism: Triticum urartu (assembly GCF_003073215.2). NCBI lineage: Eukaryota > Viridiplantae > Streptophyta > Magnoliopsida > Poales > Poaceae > Triticum > Triticum urartu. The sequence continues at coordinate 469,807,134 of NC_053026.1, read as the reverse complement.
GTTGTCTAACCAAACAGGATAGCATGACACAACTTCACATATATGATGGCTAACTAAACAGGATAACATGACACAATTTCACATTATGATGGCTAACTAAAAAAGATGGAAAGACATAGTTCAAAATATGAGACTATGTAAACAAGATGACATGACATAACTATATAATGTGTTTATTAAATAGGTTGGCATGCCATAATTCACATACATTCACGGATAGAATGCCATAATTCAAAATATGATGACTGTAAACACTAAACAGGATGAGATGATATAACTATATGATGTCTTTATTAAATGGGTTGCCATGCCATAATTCAGATAGATGATGTGTATGTACTATGTAAACATGATGGCATGATATAATTCAAATATATGATTTATATAGTAAGCAAGTAAGCAGATGTCAATCCATATATGATGTAAAAACTAAGCAATGCAAGACAACATGCATGACATGGGTAATATAACCCTGCCAAGTTTGAGCATAGACCTCAGGGGGAAAATAGGACTGGTCATCAGTCTCTGAATCCTCCTCTGAGGAGCTCTCTGTAACCAGCAAGATGTCTGCTTCAGCAGGTAGCATTGTCTGCTCTGAATACCTTGTTTTCACTCCAGATACTTCCATCACCACTTCAAATGGCTAATGCACAGGAAGAGTAGTTGAATATACAAACGTTGTCGACAAATGGAACACGTAATACAAAAAAATGATAGCATGATATAATTCACATACATGGTGATTGGCTAAACAGCATGACATTGCATAATTCACATATATAATGCCTTTGCAACAAGATAGCATTGTATAATTCACATATATAATGTCTTGCAACAAGAATGGCAATGCATAATTCACATATATGGTAATTAGACACTAACAGGTGGCATTCACACAAAGCATGTCTAAACTAATCAAATGACATAGCAATGCGAGACACCATACGCACGATATGAGCAACATAACCCTGCCAAGTTAGAGCATACACCTCGGGGGGGGGGATAGGACTGGTCATCTGTCTCTGAATCCTCCTCTGAGGAGCTATCCGTAACCAGCGAGATATGCGCTTCGTCAGATAGCATAGTCTGCTCTGAAGACCTTGTTTTCACTCCAGAATTTGCCATCACCGTGTCAAATGGCTGATGCACACGAAGAGCAGTTGAATGTACTAACATTGTTGACAAATGTAATATGTAACGAAAAAAAGGATGGCCTGATATAATTTACATATAAGATGACTGGCTAAGCAGGATGGCATTGCAAAATTCACATATATGATGCCTGGCTAAACAAGATGGCGTTGCATAATTCACATAAACGATGAATAAACTAAACAGATGGCATTCGCACAAAGGATGTCTAAACTAAAGATGACATATTTGATGTATAAAGTAAGCAATGCAAGACACCATATGCATGATATAACCAACATCAGCATGCCAAGTTAGAGCGAAGACCTCAGGGGGTAAATAGGAGTTGTCTTCTCCTTCTGAATCCCCCTCAGAACAGATATCTTCCTCTCGATTACAATCCGAAATGCGTGGAGGGGGGCTGCCTTTGCGCCTACCATGGAGCGACGTCTGCATGAAATTTTATTGCCACGCAAGGCTCGTCTCTTTTGCTCTACATGTTCAGTTCCATTGTTTACAATAACTGTCATGCATAGGAATAAAACATAGTGAGATTATGTAAGGAGTGCATGCAGAAATCCAGAGTGATGGTAGCAACCTGTGGATAGACCCAAAACCAATAATAGCAGGCAGATAATGGCTTCAGTTAAAAAATACAGATAATGGCTTCTTTACTGTTTGTTTCCCACCCAACATGAAACTCATAGTAGACACCGGAGATTAACCAGATAGTAGATAGATACTATTGATAGCGGCCCCGATATGTACCCCACAACCATTTAAAAACTCAAGTTTGACCATTAGTTTGGAGCTGACTCAGAGTCTAATCGGTGAACAGGACGATAAAGTAGCATGTAATATTAAGCGATGCATAACGTAAGCAGACACGAAAGAGTGCGACCTCTCTTGCGGACCCGTGTAGTCCTCGAGGTCATCTGCTCGGTTGATGATGGTAGTGCAGTTTTCATGGCTGCCAGCGGCGGGGAAGAAGATCTGAGGCGGCGAAAGACAGTCTGGAGGCCGGATCCCTGCTGTGCTGGACCCTTCTGTCGTTGGAGCAGCTGAGCTGGGGTGGACGACGGCGCAGCAGGAGCGGGACAAACCACGCAAGGTTTTCTTTGACAACTATCTGTAAGAGAAGTAATTCTGTAAGGGCTCGTTTGAATTGGAGGATTCCAACAATGCAGGGATAGGAAATAGACAGGAATAGGATAGGAATGCACGTGCAAAACAGAGAATTTAAAAACACAGGATTTCTGCCAATCTGGGTGTTTGATTCACAACAATTGGAAGATCACAGGATGCAAAGAAGCATGGTGAGATTAAGTCAAACCACAAGAAAATGTACGGTTATAATGCTATTATGCTACTATCTCTTAGTCTTGTGCTTCATGAATAGGAATTTGAAAAGGAGGACAAGTGAAAATTAAAATTCCTACGTTTTATTTCAAGGAGACACTAAAGGAACAAATCCGTGTGCTCAGTGGACAATATATATAACATGTAGAGTAAAAAAGAGATGCAACAAGTGTACAACCTCTTTGGCGAAGCCATGTCGATCTCAGCGTGATTGGGTTGGCCGGTGAGGATGCTCCGGCTGACTTGGCTGTCGGAGGAGGGGAAGAAGATCTTAGGCGTCTGGAGATGGAGCCCGAGGTACTGCTCCGCTGTGATGGAGGGTTTCGTCGTTGGAGCAGCTCCGGTGAGTTGTACGACGCCGAGGCTGAAGCAGGACAAGAGAGACAACGAACAACGTTTAACCTGAGTGGAATTCTAATAGCATCTCCAATACATGACGTAAAATACATAACCACAAAGTGCTAGATGTAAAATACATCAGCCGCTCATCTCTGAACTTAACTGTCGAAACTGAATTTAACTGTCGAAACTGAACTTAACTGTCGAAACTGAACTTAACTGTCGAAACTGAATTTTGCTGTCGAAACTGAATTTTGCTGTCGAAACTGAACGCACTAGCAAGGTGAGGCTACACGTCGGTCGACTGACTTTTTCATCTCTGGTCAGTCGATTTTGCAGCCGTTGGATACGAAATCAAGGGCCTGCGGTTCATCTTCAACCTCCACCCCCCTGAGCCGGCCAAAGCAGCCCCGCCCGCCCCGCCCGCCCCGAAAACACTCCCCACCGCCGGTCCGCCGCGCCCCGGCCATCCCTCTAGGCCCCCCCCGTGCCGAGCTTTTTCTCGGCGATCCCCACGCCACCGCCCCGCCACCGCCGCGACCACCGCCCCCATCCTGAACCCTAAGATAGATAGTGGAGGTACCTCTCCGGCGAGCCCCCCTCCCCGCTGCGGCTGGTTCTTCCTTCACCCCGGCGGCATCGGAGTGAAGTGTAGCTAAATCGGAGCAGCATCGCAAGCAAGAGCAAGAGCGAGAGCAGCAGCGCGAGCAAGAGCAATAGCAAGAGCAGACCAGGCAGGGGACCGAGAGCAAGAGCAGAGCAGCAGCGCGAGCGAGAGCTAAAGCAGCAGCAGGTCCTACTGATGTGGACGTCGCCGCCGAGGGAGCGACGCCGTGGAGGAAGTGGCCGGCGACGCCGCCGTGGATGGAGCCGCGCCGTGTCGGCTCGGGACCGAGCGCCGGCAGCACCGTGAGATCGAATCAAGAAGAAAATGCGGCGATTAGTGTAGAACCTCTTTGGTGGCGCCGATTAGGCCGTAACTTCATCCGAGGAAACGGTGATGATGATGCTCTTCCGGTGGTGCAGGTGAAGGGCGGTGTGGGAATGAAGGTGGTGCGAAAGACGAGGGGAACATCGGGGCAGCTCCTTGGAGTGGAGGACGGGGTGGCTGAACCGGCAGTACGATGAGATCGACGACGGATCCTCATCCGGTACGGTGGATGAGGGACGTCGAGGTGTTGCTGTGGACGACGTCGTCGGGGAAGAGGCTTCGGCTGGGTGGTGGACGGAGCAGGGTGTGGGGTTTCATCGCGGGTTTTCACGGCCTCGGTGTATGAATGGGTGGGCAGATGGGATGGCAGTGGGGAACCATGGCTTAGAGACGCGCTTGTCCGAAATGTGGGGTAAGTTACGAAAGTACCCCCATCGATTTGAGGCGGTTCTTTCGGTGTAGGGGTACCACGGGCATTTTGCGTGTCGGGATTTCATGGGAGGTGGGAGTTTTTGCGCGTTTTGTAATTTCAGAATAGCAAGGCGCGGGTTGAGATGGAGGGAGTTGTCGGAGCACAATGAGACAAAGATATATCCTAAATATTTCGGGCTAACAAGGCGCGGGTTGAAATTTTCGGACAAGCCTAACGTGTACTGTACCAAATCAATGCGCACTACAAATTTCATTCAAAACTTTGAATTCATGTTATGTTCAATTAAAATATTTCGCTACGTGTATAATGCATGCAACCTACTACTCAAATGAACGTTTTAGTGCATTCCAAACGTATATACTACCGCTTCAATATGAACTAAATTTGAATTCGTTTCTCTATTTGAATAAGATCTACAGTAATGATTGTTGTGAAGTCAAAGCATTTGAATTCGTTTCTCTGTTTTAATAAGATCTACAATCATCATTATTGTCAAGCTAAACCATCGTTTGTGTATTATCTTCACAGCACACCACATGATTAGTCTCGAGTTACATATGAACTATGTGTACTCCTATATGAACTCCAACTAGATTTTTTGGATCCACTTTATTTTGATTTCAAATCACATTACATTTCTAGCTCTAGCTAGATCTTCATAATCTAAACCATGTCTCATATGTATAATGTGTTTATCACATTATGTATGGTGCCCCGCCCCCTACGCCTACAAGTATTTAGATGTGAGTTGCAAACACCACACATTACCACAAATTCAAATAAAATGTGAGAATGTTCGATATATAGTATTGTTTAGATTGTTCGATATTTAGTTGTAAGCTGCAAATGCCACACATTATCACAAATTCAAATAAAATGTGAGATTGTTTGATGTATAGTATGGTTTAGATTGTTCGGCATTTAGCTGTGAGTTGCAAACGCCATGCATTATCACATTATGGTATAACATGTGCACAACACGTGTATCACCGCTATATTCATGCATGCAATGTTTAAAACACTATGATCTCCTATTCAAATATATGAATCCGCTTTCATATCAAATTATGATCTTTGTTAGTCTCTTACACCCACACAATCCTCTAACCTTTGTAGCTACCACTAACTTTCTCTCGTGCATGCACACGCCCTCCTCGCCCTCCCCCTCCCTCGGCATTCTATCCACCGGGCACATTCATTTTTTTCTTTAGGTCGTTCTCCCAGAGTCTCCACAACTCCTTTCCGACACACACTGATCGATAAACCTCTCCAGCGATGCCTGCCTACAACATACAAACACACCTTCAATCTCCTCCTTTATGTGTCCTTGCCTCGTGTCTCTCATATGGTCAGACACACGTGTAAACTCTCGCCCCTCTTTTCATCGCTCTCACAACCGCACACTCCTCCCCTATCTAGCTAGTAGTTGGGCCTCTCGCACCACCTCCTAGCTCCATTCTCTCTGTCTATCCGTCTCGCTGGGCCTTATTTGCCTCTAACAAATGGACGTACACCGACCGATCTCTCGCTATACATATAGCTAGCTAGGTCCTTATAACTCGTTTTTACCCACACGTCAATCGATCTACCTCATTAGTTGTGTCTCTCCCTTCCTCCGACAAACAACAATTGATCTACCGATCTAGTTAGGTTTGCTTACCAAACACATGGTTCCCCTTCATCATCCATGGATGCGTCCCGACAGATCTATCATGCACAGGCACACACAGAAACACATCACCACTCTTATTGATAACATTGCAGTTCCACCCTCAGTTTGTCTAGTAGGCCTCTCCCACCATCTTCGAGAAGCAACTCCATCACCCATCCAGCACTCTACCCCTCTCCCTCCCTCTCTCTCTCTCCCCTCTCTCTCTCCCATCATATTTCCCGTCATTCAGTTAAGTATGGATGTCGACCGATCTCCCTCAAGACATAGCTGGGTCTCTCCTTCTCAACACATATACGAGTCATTCTACCTCTATAGTTAGGCCTCTGCCTACCCCTCCCACCACCCCCTCCCCCCCACACACTGATACATCGAGCATTCTAGTCATGTCTCCCTGCCACACACAAACTTGACGTGTCCCTCTAACGTTCCGGTAGGCTAGTCGCCCTATATCTTTGACTTGTACACACACACAATTTCGATGGCTCTCTTCATCGATCTCGCACCCACCCACTTGATCCTCTCTTTGACTCTATCGATAGCTATGACCCCTCCCTCTCTTCTCGTGAATTGCCCGACCCTCTATGTATGATATGGATAGGCCTCCATTTCACACACATTGCCTGCAAAATTTTGTTTGAGATGTCATCGACACATATTCCCACAAATAATTCACGAAATCAACCCCCCACCCCACCCCCACCCCAAAACAAAAAACACTCACGAACACGGTTTGTATCTCTCACACACACCCATGTAGGTGGGGGACGTGCACGAAGAGAAGAGGTGCATGCACGTCACACGTACTCCCATCTCTTTCCCAACCACACCCGCGCGGTACACGGTGGAGCTCATTTCTGTATGAAAAAGGCAGCCCACGTGGTAATTTGCCACGTGTACTGGTTGTCCACTTGGTGGAGGGAGGATCGTCTACCACGGATGAACAAACAAATTGCAACTTGACGTGTTATGTTAAAAAAATAGGCAAACCGTGTGGGGCCTACCTTATAGGCAATGCTCTATACAGTGAAGTACTTTTGATGTGTCCCATCAACTCGCGGAACAAGGAGAAGCTTGCTTAGTACGCCGTCTCCTCCGCCCACAGGCGCGGTGGCTCGCAGGATGAGGTGAAGCTTGCTTACTATGCCTTATGCCCGCTCCCTCGCCCATGCGCGCGGTGGCTCGCAGGACGAGGAGAAAAATTTACTACTCCCTCCATTTACTCCTCGTCCCTACTACCTTGGTTATAGAGGTTATATCATATTGTTTGGAATATATATGTCCTTTAGTAGATTTCAATATGAACTACTAGTACATACTCCAAACACTGATGTATATAGACGTATTTTAGAGTGTAGATTCACTCATTCCTCCGTATGTAGCACTCTCCCTTGCCCCTCGACCCTCGCCCACGTGGTGGACGTGCAACAATTCATTCGGTCTCATATAGCCAGAATAATATATACTGCACTACCATTATTGCTCGACTTCCCGAAGAGGTGAAGAGCCAATCGCAAGGTTAATATTTTGGAGATGCCAAGCGCAAGGTTATAGAAGAACGAGTAGTAGGTGCCGCGTAATTTATAAATAAAGTTTTTTTTCTTAAGTGGCACGTACGCAATATGATAGGTTCATATGGAGAGAAAAGGAAACCGCTCCACTATATACATAGTCAGGACGGGCCAGCCTACACGGTTCCTTGCCGGGGTTGCTCTCTTCACACTCTCTCGCACAAAACGACTATGGACACATCTCTAACATCCCGGCAGATCACGTCCGCTTGGGGAAGGGGTGGATGCTTAGTGTAGATGCGGTGGCCGTCGCCGACGGCGAAAACCCACTGTCGGCACGTCCCGATCAGGGGTCCCCGCCGTGCTCTCTCACAAAGTCGGTGAGGTTCCCTTCGTCCCTTGCTCACTACCGCGACGTGGGCAGTTGCCGCCTCCCTCCTCAAGGTTGAGCTACGTCCCTCAGGTACAACTCCCTTTACAGCCGGCTTGCACCACTGCTCCAGCTGCCCTCATCACTCCTTGTGGATATTTCTCTACTTCTTTGCCCCGCACATACCTCTACTGGCTTCTATGTACTGTATTTGTGATGAGTTTATGTCTCATCAACTAGTCCCAGTAATCTTATTCTAATCACGCTTGTTCAATTTCTTTGCCACAGGGATGCTCATCTCGATTTTGGTGAAACTGCACAAAATGATCCGATGGTCAAAAGGTTGCAAACTTCATTTATTAGGAAGCTCGAACGTTGCCAGCAAATTGAAGCCTGGTCAGGGTTCATGGTTCAAGGGCTAGGGACTGCATGGATCGTTTTTTTCTTTAGCTGCATCTGTTCCAAAATAAGTGTCAACTTTAGTAGTAGTACAACTTTGTACTAAAGTTTGCACAAAGTTGAGAAACTTATTTTGGAACAGAGGGAGTACATATTTGCTAGGATCTGTCAATCATTGAGATGTAATAGCATGCATGTTAGTCTCCTTTGTATTTGATGAAATGTTGCAATGGGCAGCCTTGGACGCAAGATACATGTAACAGAAGCTGGAAGCTTCATAGCATTGTACAAATTTATCTCGCTGATAAATTACAGTATGTACTATACTAGTACTTCCTCCGTTCCTAAATATAAGTCTTTGTAGAGATTTCACCATGAACCACATGCGGATGTATATAGATACATTTTAAGTGTAGATTCATTCATTTTGTTCCGTATGTAGTGGAATCTCTACAAAGACTTATATCTACTAGTAATAGCTAGCCCCCACTACTAGGAATTCTCTATCCTCTCCTTGAGCCACGTCATCAAAATTGATGTAGCCATTAGATGAAGTAAATCAGTCCATAATAGTCGTCTGATCTTGACGTTGAGAGGCTCCGCACTAAGCCACATGCAAGCATGCAGAAATACCGTGCCACATGCATGTGAGTGAGTTTTAATTCACATCAACAGGTCTGCATGCAAGCATGCACCGGTAGCATGCATGTAAGTGAGCTTTTAAGTCCCATTAACATGTCAAAAAGAAAAATATAACCCCATTATGCAGTAGGAGTTAGCTGATCTTTTTCCTTACGTGGGATGATCTAAATGATGATGGTAGTTTATTTAGTTTGGCTACCACATTTGTCATGCGGTTATAGAGTTTTTTTGTTCTATGAAAGCGATAATTTTGCGCAGAGAGATATACTGCTGTTCCGCGCCAACGCGCGGGGACTCATCTAGTAATATTTAGGAACGGAGGGAGTACTATGTAAAGAGTTAGGTGTCGCATGGTGATAGTGTGAGGTGGGCCATGTAATCACTGAGTCTGCGTGTTTTCACTGCTCTTGCACGCCTCCGCTGTAAGAATGGAGAAAATTGTAATCTAGTACTAGTAGTATACCTCCTTTCGCCGAAAGCGTGGGACATCCAGCAGTCCTACCACCTCAGTAATAAAGACCAATGAGCCGTCAAATCACATAGACCCAGCAGTAAGTTGGACGGACGAAGCAACCATCACTCTTGCGCCAGTGAGAGGTCGCGTCCGCTCTGCCCGGGCATGAATTCAACGTCGATTCTTTGGAGCGGAGCTGACCGTTTCGGGCGGGAAGCGTGCATGGGCGATGGAGGGGCTTTGGGTGGGCCAGGCTGGTCAGGAGCGGGCGTGGCGGCTGTCCGCATGTCCCTACCGGACACGCCCGGAAACGAGAGGATGCACCGACTCTCGCGGCTAAAATCGTACACTACACAACATCTCTCTGTAGGAGTAGGTCGATCTGTCGCTCTCTCTAACACACACATGGTGTTAAACACACACACACGCACGCACCTTGGTCCCGTTGCACCTTCTAACGTGACTTATTACACCTAGACGGAGGGAGTAGTAAGTATATGAGATACGGTGGCACATTGACTTAAGTCGAATACAAGTGCCCAAAATTTGTGTGCATGTTATAATAAGGATTCACTTAAAATAGTATGTGAGCGAACAGAGGGATCAATTGGACAGTGTTCCCGAGCAGTAGCGAGATGTGTGAGGTATGATACACCGCTGGCACTTTTAATTTTTGTTATTAATTTGTTTGTTTCACCCTCTAAATGGTGGGACCCAACGTACTACGTGGAGAGAGGTAAGGTGACTAGGGCTGCATTATTTCTGCACCACTGTGGATAGTCTTACCACCAAAGCCACATGACACGATTATAATTGAAATCCCAATGACTCCCACACACACAAAAAAACACGTCATGCTTGTCACACGAAAGTAGGAATGTATAAAAGGTTATTTCCCTCTCGTTGAACATAACGGGAGGGTTGTGTAGCTGGTTAGCCTGTTCGCTCATCAAACTTGAGGTCTCGGGTTCGATAACTACACTTGAGCATAATTTGTGCCAGGAGGATTCTTTGATTGGTCAAAATGTTTTCTAGGGTTTGCACGCTTCACACTCTCTCTCCAGTATATATATACACGTTGGAGCCTCAGCGCTTGTAGTTGCTCTCTTCACACTCTCTCGCCCTCTCCCGCTGGAGCCTCAGCACTTGTAGTTGCTCTCTTCACACTCTCTCGCCCTCTCCAGATCTAAACAAGACTTCGTTGGCCTCTCTCTCCCCTAACTGCTGCTCAAAGAGCCGACAGGATCCGTCCGCCGGGAAGGGAAGGAGGCTTAACACTGTCGCCGTCGGCGAGGGACTACCGGCGCAGCTGTTCACTTTCCACCCAGCAGCGGCGCGGGAGGGCCTCCGACCCCTTCTTCTTCGCCGACGTCCCGTCGCCCACCGAACCACGCCCCAAGAACCTTAAGGTATAATTTACTTACTCCACATGCATTGCTCTATCTGCATGTATACCATGAATCTAGGACGTGGTTCAAAGAGGAAAGGAGTGGGGGAAAGTAGTGGGAAAAGTTGTATATAGCATGAATCTAGGACGTGGTTCAAAGAGGAAATGAAGGGGGAAAGTTGTATAGCATTAATCTAGGACGTGGTTCAAAGAGGAAAGGAATGGGGGAAAGTAGTGGGGAAAGTTGTATCACATAAATCTAGGACGTGGTTCAAAGAGGAAAGGAAGGGGCGAAAGTACTAGTTCAAAAAGGAAAGGAAGGGAAAAGGCTGTAGAGTTTGAGCAGGACTAGATTTGCTGCGCTCACATAGGGAAAGGCGTCTAAAGATAACAAAACTGGGACCAACACAAATATGCTCCTTGGTTGTTTGTTCTTTGTCGCAACAGACTATGCATGACCATAGTACATTGGTAGATGCACATGGTGCTGGTGCGTCCACTGTCCCGTGCAACTCATTAGTTGTTGTTAATCTAAGGCCCTGTTTGGTTAAAAACTCCCTAGTCCCTACCTGCTGGGTTCCAGGGACTAAACATGGACTAGAGGTTATTAAATGACATGCTAAAAGACCATGTTACCCCTAGTAATGAACTAATAGAGACAAGGTGTGATGCGTGGCAGGGGCAACTGTTGGAAAAAGTCCCAAAAAGACTCCCTCGGGGTCTTCTTTCTTTAGTCCCAAATGCCCACTTTTAGTCCCTAAAAGTCCCTCCTCTTTGGTTTAGATGGGACTGACACAGAGTTTTTTTAGTCCCTACACCAAAATGTCCCTGTAAACAAACACCCTCTAATAATGCCGCTGGAAAATTGATGCAATGCCACAGTTAAAAGCAAATTACATGTTTCACGAATTTTATTGTTAATATAATCTCTATGTTAATATTAATCAATGCCACCGTTTGAGAAATGCTATTGTCTTGCTTTCTTTCCCATTTAGATAAGGTAGATGCTTCTTTTTGTTGGCTTCTGTGTCATCCACCGTTATTAACCACTAATTGTTTCCTTTGCATCTCTGTGTAAACAGGGTTATCTGCTTCACCTCGTTGCCATTGTGACCTTTTGTTGCACTGCACAAAACACTTTTGTTTTTAGAGTGTTTTGTGCAGTTCAACCAAAATGTCACACCAACAACGTTGCTTGATTGCTTGATCTTAGTGGAACTGCACAAGAGGAGATCTTACTTCCTATCCGTTAAGGCGAATTTGGTTCAGATCTTCTTCTTGTGAGTTGTTTGAATTCCACATCATGAGAGGTCAGTACTAGCCTTCTTTCACATGATTCTGCAGTGTGCATTCATATGTTGTGCTACTTGTACGATAATTTTGCTTGATTTTAGTGAACCGCATAAATGGAGACAAGACTTCCAATCTGTATGTGCACCGTAATATCCCATTGAGGTAAGATAAGGATATTTCACAACCGCTGGCCTGTATTTTGCCACTTTCATCAGAAAATTAAGTTTATTACTATACTTGTGCTCCCTAATTGACATGCCAAATCTTACATTGAAGGCGAAGCTTGTTTGTTATTGAACCAAGTGATGAAGGGGAAGAACAAGGGGAAGAAAAACAAAAATCAACTCCCGGTGCTGTAATGAAGCACTGGAACTGTGATGACACAAGTAATGATATAGTTTTGCATCATAATTTATTGCTATGGCTGGAACGAGCAATTGTTTTGCCACTGATTTGATGCCACTCTTAATGTAATATGTAATTATCTCTACTTGTGCAAACAGGGATCTTCTTTGAAGATACCATATATTTTAGTGGAACTGCACAAGAAGATGTTGGAAACATTAAACTAATCGAGGAGTATATAGTAAGCATGGCCACCACCGTAGATAGCAACAGATGGTTCCAGAGAATTGCCTCATTTGTATGCTCTACACAATAAGCCTCCTGACAAAGGTTGGTACTCGCCCACTGATTTCATCCATATGATTGAGCTTTGTCATCTCTATTGGTGTTGTGCTACTGTTTAGATACTGTCATGAAAAAGTGGTATTGTCCTTGAGAAGTGCTTCATCTGTGATGTTTTAAATATTTCCTTTCCTTTTTTTGAGCAAACAGTGATGCTAGCATTTAGTAGTCCTCTTGTCTTTGCACAACAGGATCATCTTCCTCTGAAGAAGAATATGGAGTACGTGAAGTGACTAGTTCCGATTATGCCAGGATGAAGAAGCCCTATCTATCTTATCATCAGAAGGAGCAGTTGAAGGATGGTTACATTACTCCCCACAAGACCAAATTAACTTCAGCAGAAGGACTGACAAAATCTCCATTTTTTTGCTGTGATGCGCGAGTACAATGTTGTTCTAGGATTCTTTCTGGTGAGTTCCATTTTCTAAAAGTGTGCTCTACATGGACCATGTACGTGCCTATTGAAACTGTCAATTCATAGTATAGTTTGCTCTATACTAATCACTTTTTTGTATTTGTGCAAACAGGGGTGCTCAACTTGATTTCAATGGGAACTGCACAAAATGTTCATGAATACATCGAATCATTCATTTCCACCACAAGAAAGGAGGTGCCGATAAGTTCAAGGCGTTGCAACATATAAGGGCGAAATCATACAAGCTACGCGCGAACTTGGTTGATTTTGGTGGAACTGCACAAAAAGAACAGCTGGTTTATTTAGCACGAGGTGCCATGTCAATGTCCGAATTGATGGCAAACCCTGCCCATTCCACAATCGTAGGCATTTGATATTTTGGAATGGGACAACCTTGTCAAATTTTGCTCATTGATTTTAGCAATACATGCGTTTGATATTTTCGAATGGGACGCCCTTTGCTGTCAGCAGCGTCGATCAATTTTTTCTTTATTCTTTAGTTGTGAAGTAAATATTGCCTCTGACATGTGAGTCGCTGAGATGCATAATCATTGATTGTTTTGAGTGTTCTCTATCAATTGCCAGGCCTGTGTGTTTGATTGCAATGTACAGAAACGCTAATAAGCTGCTCAAACTCTTTGTACTCCTTCTGTTCCTTTTTACTTCGCACGTTGTGAAAGTGCATACTTTTTTGTATAAGATTGGTCAAAGTAGAGATACTTTGACTGCAGAAAAAACTTGTATGCACACTAGAAAGGACCGGAGGGATTACATGTGAAACTGCTGCAAACGAGGTGATCACCCTGGGAATAATGCTAGTACGTATTGTTTTGCATGTTCATCCAATGCCAGTGATACAGGAATTCGAACTAATCGAAATAAATTCATTCATACACGGTCGGATTTCATATAAACATGCTAGATTTCATTACATTTCATACATTCTTCAACTAAAAAGGGGTGCGCTGGAGGTATAATTAATTAACCGAAGCTACCCACCTGTGTCCCGCTGAGCCGAACAGAAGCTTCAGTGACTTAACTGCAGGTGCAGTTGCGTAACTGACATGTGGCCTTTTGGGCCCACGTGTCAGTCAGCCAACGGCACCAGCAGTTAAGTAGAAGCAGCGTTATTCTCCAGCAGAACTCCCTAACTCCACATCGCCGCCAAGAAGCTAACCGGCCATCGATGGTCAACCCGCCTAGCTTGGCTTCAACAGGAGGGTAGCAGCGGTGGCCTTACTTGGACCCGAGTGGCGGTGACCTACTGTGTTCTACTCTTCCTTGTTTTCTGTGTGGCGCGGCCTCGTTGGTAGCAGGGCGGGGCCTCGGCGGAGCCGGCGATGTCCTCTGTCTCGTTGCCGGCGGGCGGCGCCTCAGCGGAGCGATGGAAATCCTTCCCCGCGTTGCCGGCAGGGTGGGGCCTCGGCTGAGCCGACGATGTCCTCTGCCTCGTTGTTGGCGGGGCGGGGCCTCGGCGGAGCAGGGCCTCGTCGACGCCAGCGGAGCGGGGACTTGTCGGAGCCGGCATTGTCCTCTGCCTCGTCCTCGGTCTCGCCAAACAGCGCCTCGCCCGCTTCATCGCCCTCTTTGCTAGCCGCTTTGTAGGCGGCCGCAGCCTCCGCCACCTGCATGCGATACCGCCAGCACTCAAGGCGGCCCTTGCGGGCGGAGCGGTACGAGTCGAGCAGCGCCTCCTGCTCCGCCTGCTCCGCGGCGATCTGCTCCTCGGCTGCAGGTGCTCCTGGAGGAGATGGTGGTTTTAGGCGACGTCGGCCTGCGCCTCCCGGAACTGCTCCTGACGCATCTACCTCACACTGTCCATATATTGGGCACGGGCCTCGCCGATGGTCATGGTGCAATGCACCGGCGAGGATGGCGCGGAGGAGGGGGTTGGCGCCGGATCGTCGACTACCATGTTCTCCATTGGGACGTCGTCATCCTCCGACTGCCTGCCGGCCAGCCGGTCGGCAGCAATGGCTGCCATCTCCTTGTGGTCCATCGTCCGCCCGTCCCAAAGAGCGCTGGAGCGCGAGGAAGCCATGGTGGGCAGTAGTGGTGTGGACAGGAGAAAGGGAACGGATGCGGATGACTGCGGTTATGGCCGGCACAATAGTTTATATAGCAATGGTGGGCGGGCGGAGGGACAGACGTGTGGCGCCGGAGTAGCCGCATCGGCAACCGCGTATCATTAATGTGGGCGGCAGATGGACAGACGTCACTTGTGTCATTTGAAGGCGGAGCAATCGCCTGCACCGGGAAGCGGGGCGGGCAGCGCTGACTGTTTTGGGCGGAAAGCGCGCGCGGGCGAGGAGATGACTTTACTTGGAGAGGATGACAATGGGGACCCACCAGGTCCATAGCCTCACGTACGCAAGTCCCTCCTTATTATATATATATATGTATAAAACTATACTCCCTCCGTCTAGGTGAATAAGTCGTATTAGAAGGTGCATCACGACCTAGGTGCAAGTAGATTGGTGGAAAAGAAGAATATTTCTCTCTTCTAAACACAACATTTAATCACAGCAGTTAAGAGGATGCCTTATTAGCTACCCATGCAGGCCATCGTAATTCATAGCATGCAAAGCGCTTTTATTTCTTGCCTAATAACCGCATGGACGTGCTGCATGCATTGGTCCTTGCCCAAGCAAAAAAAAGAGGAAAGGGGTTTCCACGGGAGACAATGAGGCAGAGGTGGAAGCGCTCGCTGGAGTAATTTATTTTGCTTCCCCCTGGTTTCCTGACATCACGGTCGCACACCATTGTCAACCTATGTAGTAGTCAATAAACGAGAGAATTGCATAAGAAGCGGCCGACAGCTGGGACCAAGAAGCTCGAGCAGTATTTATGTTTTTGAGGTGTGAGCACTACAGAGTTTTTCCATGTTTATCCCAGATATTAATTTTTCTCCTCTGAACAACAACGAAAACATCGCTGCATGTATTAACTGGGCGGGCTGTGGCCGTCTAGCCCAGGCCAGATATCCAGGCCAGATATTAATTTTTTTCAAGCTGAAAATGGCTAACCCAACTATACTTTTTTTAGGAATACCCAGGCAAGGTCAAGTTGTTATTCTCCGCCCCGCTGGGCTGCAAATCTTTCCTAGGAGGGATGCATTAGCCTTAACAAGAAAATGGGCTTTAAGAAATAATAAATGAGATGTAATTATAAAAACTAGGCAGTAACTATAAAAAAATGCACCAAACACGTGACTACTTTATAAAATATTATTTTCGGATATTGAAAATTTTAATTTCATTAATTGTTGCGAGCGCAATGTTTCGTTGGATTTTTATGTAATATAAATTTATATTGAAATTGTATTTAATCTGACTAGAAATTTCGGGATAAAAATATTTCGGATACCATCAAAATGTGGGAACTTTTATTGAATTCTGTTTTGAACGGTTGGTTGAAATGGGTTGTACTTTTAACAAACTGTAAATGGGCTGTAGTAAATTCCATTAGAATTCAAAAATGGGCTACACATTATTACAAATCTCAAATGGGCTATAAGTTCTCTGCCACACACTTCTGGCCTTACTAAGTTGACGTGTCCCCTAAAAAAACAGATTTGACGCGTATGCAAGGCTTTGCCAACTTATAGTCAACACACGATTCTAGCAGCAATGGCCGTTGGATGTCTATCCAACGGATGCCGTGCTTCTTCAATCTCGGATATTCTAGCTTCACCCGCCCAAAAAATGATTCCTCCCCCTGACATCTGGGGCGCGCCGTTTCGGAAGCTGACATGTGGGCCTACTAAGTTGACGTAACAAGGGCTTTGTCAACTTAGTCAATATAAACGATTCTAACTGAAGTGACCGTACGGTGTCCATCCAACGGCCGTAGTGCTTCTTCAACCTCTGGTCTTCTTGCTCCAGCCGCCCAAAGCAGCGCCGGTCGTGCCGCCTGCTCCTGCCTCCCGTGGCCAGCTGTGCTGCCGCGGAGGCCTCACCGCCCCCTACTATTCCCACCGCTGGCCAGGCCCTACGACGACGGCAGCCTCACACCGCAGCCGAATGAGTGAACCCTCATACTCCTCTCCGCGTGGGCATCCACTGCTGCGTCTTCACCGGCTCCGCGTCGTCCCCTTCCTAGGCCTCGCTGTCGTCCACCGCCCTGGTGCTCTTGGCGCGGCATGGTCAACGTGGTCAAGGAACGACTTCCATCAGACGTGGACTATACGTGGAGAGGCTGACAGCTGGGTCCACGGCGGCAGCAAGGAAGTGCCTCCTTATTACACGAAAAATAATGATTCCTCCACCTGACAGCAGGGACCCATCGGACGGGCCACCAGTATTTTGCAAAAAAAATCGTTTCCCCCTGACTGCTGGGACCCACCGGACGGGCCACCGTATTTCGTGAAAAAAATGTTCCCCCCGCTGTCAGCTAGGACCCACCGGAAGTGCCTCCTTATTACACACAAAAAAGAATACTCCCCCAGCTAGCTGGGACCCACATTGCTGGGAGGCTGACTTGTGGGCCTACTAAGTTGACGGGGACGAAGGGCTTTGTCAACTTAGTCAATATGAACGATTCTAGCTCCAGTGACCATACGATGTCCATCCAACGGCCGTAGTGCTTCTTCAACCTCTGGTCTTCTTGCTCCAGCCGCCCAAAGCAGCGCCGGCCGTGCCGCGTGCTCCTGCCTCCCGTGGCCGGCTGTGCTGCCGTAGAGGCCTCACCGCCCCCTACTATTCCCACCGCTGGCCACGCCCTGCGGCGACGGCAGCCTCACACCGCAGCCGAACCAGTGAACCCTCGTAGTCCTCTCCGCGCGGGCTTCCACTGCCGCGTCGTCCCCTTCCTAGGCCTCGCCGTCATCCACCGCCGTGGTGCTCTCCGTGCGGCGTGGTCAACATGGTCAAGGAACGACTTCCTTCGGAAGAGTACTATATGTGGAGAGGCTAACAGCTGGGTCCACGGCCACAACCCAGTTTTTTTGTGATTTGCCAAGTAAGTCGCTTTGTCAGGCCTGTTGGGCTGCAAATCTTTCAAGACGAGGAGAGCTTTCATTCCGCTGGCCGAGAAAATGGCCCATCAGTAACGAGAAATGGGTTGTACATTTTTAAAATACATCAAACCGACAATTAGTTTCAAATATCTTTTTTTTTCATTTCAAGATTTTAAATTACATTAATTTTTATGCATGGAGAATTTGTTATATTTTATATTGATATACATTTATTTTTAAAATCAGTTTGAATGTGAGTCAAAATTTTGGGATTAAAAACAGTTCGGACCGCACCGAAATATGCAAAATTTCATATAATTTTTTAACCGTTGCCACAATATGGGCTGTAATGTTAACAAAAAGAATATGGGCTCCAAAAAAACCTTAAGAATTAGCAAATGTGTTGTAAATTATTAGAAATAATGTCAGATGGGCTGTATGCTGTTTTCCACAGATTTGAGGCTTTCCTAAAAAAAGGTTGACGCATAAGCACTGACTGTTGGATGTCCATCCAACGGCCGTCGTGCTTCTTCAATCTCTGCTCTTCCTGCTCCAGCCGCTCAAACAAGCACCGGCGGGACTGCCTGCTCCCTCCTCCTCGCGGCCGGCTGTGCTGCCGCGCATGCCTCACCGCCCGACCGTACTCCCATCGCTGGCCTAGCCATCCCTCTACTCACCCACACCTGCTGTTATTCTCCGGCGACGGTAGACGAACCAGTAAACCCTCGTACAGTCGTACTCCCCTCCGCGTGGGAAACACCTGTCGAGTCTTCCCTGCCTCTATGTCGTCCCCTTCCTAGGCCTCGACGTCGTCCACCGCCCTGGTGCTCTCGGCACGGCGTGGTCAACGTGGTCAAGGAACGACTTCCATCGAACGTGGACTGTACGTGGAGAGGCTGACAGCTGGGTCCATGGCCGCAGCAAGGAAGTGCCTCCTTATTACACGAAAAATAATGATTCCTCCACTTGACAGCTGGGACCCACCGGACGGGCTGCTACCTCTTGAGCTTGCGTTGGATTTCCCCGAAGAGGAAAGGATGATGCAGCAGAGTAGCGTAAGTATTTCCCTCAGTTTTTGAGAACCAAGGTATCAATCCAGTAGGAGGCCATGCTCAAGTCCCCTGTACCTGCACAAAACAATAGCTACTCGCAACCAACGCGATTAGGGGTTGTCAATCCCTTCACGGTCACTTACGAGAGTGAGATCTGATAGATATAATATTTTTAGTATAGAGATGCAAAGTGAAAAGTAAAAAGGCAAAGTAAAAAGCAAAGCAAGATTAAAGTGATGGAGATTGATATGATGAGAATAGACCCGGGGGCCATAGGTTTCACTAGTGGCTTCTCTCAAGAGAATAAGTATTTTACGGTGGGTGAACAAATTACTGTTGAGCAATTGACAGAATTGAGCATAGTTATGAGAATATTTAGGCATGATCATGTATATAGGCATCACGTTTGTGACAAGTAGACCGAAACGATTCTGCATCTACTACTATTACTCCACTCATCGACCGCTATCTAGCATGCATCTAGAGTATTAAGTTAAAAACAGAGTAACGCTTTAAGCAAGATGACATGATGTAGAGAGATAAATTCATGCAATATGAAATAAATCCCATCTTGTTATCCTCAATGGCAACGATGCAATACGTGCCTTGCTGCCCCTTCTGTCACTGGGAAAGGACACCGCAAGATCGAACCCAAAGCTAAGCACTTCTCCCATGGCAAGAAAAACCAATCTAGTAGGCCAAACCAAACCGATAACTCGAAGAGACTTGCAAAGATAACCAATCATACATAAAAGAATTCAGAGAAGATTCAAATATTATTCATAGATAGACTTGATCATAAACCCACAATTCATCGGTCTCAACAAACGCACCGCAAAAAAGAAGAAGATTACATCGAATAGATCTCCACAAGAGAGGGGGAGAACTTTGTATTGAGATCCAAAAAGAGAGAAGAAGCCATCAAGCTAATAAATATGGACCCGAAGGTCTGAGGTAAACTACTAACACTTCATCGGAGAGGCTATGATGATGTAGAAGCCCTCCGTGATGACGGCCCTCTCCGGCGAAGCTCTGGAACAGGCCCCAAGATGGGATCTCGTGGATACAGAAAGTTGCGGCGGTGGAATTAGGTTTTTGGCTCCGTATCTGTTCGTTTGGGGGTACATAGGTATATATAGGAGGAAGAAGTACGTCGATGGAGCTTCGGTGGGCCCACGAGGGTGGGGGGCGCGCCTGGGGGTATAGGGCGCGCCCCCTACCTCGTGCCCACCTCGAAGCTTCCTTGGCGTAGGGTCCAAGTCTCCTGGGTCATATTCGGGAAGAAAATCACGTTCCAGAAAGGTTTATTCCGTTTGGACTCCGTTTGATATTCCGTTTCTTCGAAACACTGAAATAGGCAAAAAATAGCAATTCTGGGCTGGGCCTCCGGTTAATAGGTTAGTCCCAAAAATAATATAAAAGTGGAAAATAAAGCCCAATATAGTCCAAAACAGTAGATAATATAGCATGGAGCAATCAAAAATTATAGATACGTTGGAGACGTATCACGGGCCACTGTATTTCATGAAAAAAACGTTTCCCCCTGACTGCTGGGACCCACCAGCTACATCTTCGCACGCAAGGAAGTGCGTCCGGGCAAAAAAAACGATTCGCCCCCTGACTGCTGGGACCCTCCAGCTACATCTTCGCAGGCAAGGAAGTGTCTGATAGTCGGGACCCACCTGGTCGAAGCGTACGTAGCTTTGTCATTCTGGTCGCGAACGTGTACGTACATATTGGTCGATGTAGAGGCGCGCACGTGTCGTAGTAGAGGCACGCACGTAGCATGTACATGTACGTACGGCGGCCAGGGTGCAAGAAAGAAAATACGGCCACGTATGTGTACATACGGGCAGGGTCTCGAACGCCTACTCGCGCATACGTACGGCCAGGGCTCGTGTACATGGCTGGGTCAGAACAGAGAAATAGCGTCGTTGTCGTGTTCATGGGGAGGCAGCGGAATGCGTCGTGTTCATGCGGAGGCAAGGGAATGCGTCGTGTTCATGGGGAGGCAACGGAACGCGTGGGAGCCAACCGGCTAGGTCGGAACGGAATGTGTGGCCGTGTTCATCGGGAGGGCTTGGACGGAACAGGCAATGGAAACGAGGCCTGGCGTGTGACACTCCAAAAATTTTATTTGGTTTTTAGCAAAAACTTTGTGGTTTTTGAAAAGAGGCCATTTAAAATTTTCCAGTAAACCTTCCTCTTAAAAACTTCATTGGCAAGGATTTTTTTTATCTTCTTCAAAATTATGGTGTTTGATCATTTAAAACTCTTTCTCTGATGGTTTCCTTCTCAAAATGTATTTTTGGAAATTATTCCTTTTCTAATAAAAAGGAACTCTATGAATTTTTAGGTTTTTCTTATCTTGAAAACTCCCATGGTTTTACCATGTCTCCTATAGTAAAGCTTCTCAAAATCCCTCCCTCCACCTTTGAACAATCTAATTTCTCTATCTCAACAAGTCCAAACAAGTTTTGGATTTTATTTCAATTATTTTATCTCCCAAATCATTTCTGCCAATTATTTTGAGCCTAAGTGATTTTCAAAGCAAGTACCTCATTTCCTTTGAATTTTCACCTCAAACCAACTCCCCTGGATTGTCTTTAGTACCCACAACTTAGAACCATCTTGATCCACTCTTCTTCTTTTCAAAAATTTCAAATTTTACTCTCTGCAAGTTTGGACCAGATTTGACAAATTTGATGAAATTCATATCCACACTTCTCCAAAAATTCCACAAAAATTCAGGCAGCCTCCTGGTGCAATGAGAGGCCACCCCACCAAGTTTCAGCTCAAGGAAAAATCCCTAGATGACTAGATCATTCTGTCGAACACCTTGCATACATTGTTCTGTTCATCTTCAGTTAAAATTCAGAATTCAGTGTCGTTTTTCCTTCGTCAGACTCGGTCACGTGGCCACAGTGCGCCCTGGCGCGTTGCACGCGGCCCCTTCTCCCTGGCCAGCACCCCGCACGCGCGCTTGGCGTCTTCCTGGCGTCGGTGGCGCCCTGAGCCGCCCGCGCCGGCGTGTCTTGCGGCGGCCGAACCTCCCGTAGCGGCCAACAGTGGCAGCACCAGCTTTGCAACGCCGTTCCGCGCCGCCCTTTGCTTCCTAGCCCTACGCGTGGCTCACGCATGCCAGCGCAGCCCCGCTGCACCGTCGCCGTGGCCCAGCAAGCGCTGGGCGCGCTCTCTGCCGCCGATGGACCCGCGCCGTCCCGTTCCGACAAAACCTGTCCTAAGCTTCTAATCCTAGTCCGTTGAGCGTCGGAGTGGAGCCAGTGGACCTCCACGCTGATGGCCAACCCCCTAAACTTCCCGACCAACCACTGCACCGCCGTAATCCATCGCCGGGGAACTCCATTCACGGCCACCGCCTCGGATCGCCTATAAAAGGGGACCCCGAGCTCACCCTCGAGCACGCACCACCCCTGCACCTCACCAACGCCCCGCCAGGCCACTAGGAGGACCTCGAGGAGGTCTCCTCCCCCAACTCCGGCCGCCCCGATCCGCCTCGGCCACCAGCTCGATTCGCTCCGGTGAGGCCGTTCCCGGCGCCCAAATCTCGTCTATACCCCCCTCTAGCACCCAGTAAGCTAACACCAGCATCAATTTGGCCTTCGTAGCTCTCTCCGACGAGGACCTCGACCACCCGAACCGCCGTCTGCTGGAGCAAGGCTCGCCGCCGACGTGGTACCCGTCGGCGACCACCACCACCACCAACCGCGTGGAATGGCGCCCTGAACACGGAGGTACCCTCCGATCCCCCTGCCTCGCCGTGGATCGCCGCCGGCGACCACCGCGGCTCTCGGGCATCGGCGAAATCTGCCGCCCCGTTTGAATATTCAAACCTGACGGGCGGGACCCGCCGTCAGCCTCTCTGTCCTTTCTAAGCGAAGCGTTTTCTGAAAACGCCTTCTGCCAAATGCGCTTTCCCTCTGGGCTGGCGTAGTCGCTACCGAAGCGTTTTCTGTTTTTATAAGCTAGCCCCTGGGAACTTTCTGTTTCATTACAGATGGGTCCTTGGGTTAAAACCCTTATAACTTTTTAACAGAAAGGATTTTTTGAGTGATTCTTTTTCTGTCCTCTTCAGATTTTTGTCTAGTTTTTAATCATATTTATTTGAAAAATATTTGGTATAATTTTTGTGCACCTCACGGTATTCACGATAGCGCGTATATTTTCTTTATACCGTAGAAACCGAAGGAGGTGACGGGACCGCAAACTTCACCGAGCTAAGCTCCGACTACTCTGAACCAGGCAAGCATGTTTGAACTTTTGATATGATGATTGTTTTGGCATGTTTGCATTAAGTAGTTTCATGGCATGTTGATGAGTATACCGATAAAAATGTCATGTTACATGCAACGATGAGGCAAGTGAGTTTCGAAAATCCATAAGTGGATGGATGTGAGTATGCATGGCCATGTGTTGGCATGAGGATGGGTAAGATGGCAGTGTTGTAGCATGCCAGTCTTATGCCAGACTATATGACTTCAGTGTCAACCCGTATCATTCCAGTTCCTTCCATTCTTCCTTCCCTGTACTACCACATGTTTTCCGCAAGGAATATGGCTTAGTAAGTTGTAAACCGCTTACCTGGTACACACCAAAAAGGAGAGGCCGTGATGATGGTTCCATGGCCCTGGATTAAAGCCAGTCATCCGGTCAGGGGGCATGGGTGTTTCCGGTTGGGACCGAGAGGGGGCCACCCCTTAGAGCGCGCGTATATAAATTTGATCCCATGCTATTCGAGATTGTGATCTCCCCGTCTTAAAAGTTTTTCTTGGATGATGTCTAGGGTGATTCCTAGCATCGAGAGGTAGGATGGGTGTGTACTGGTTAGCTGTGTTTTCTTCCGAAATACCGTAAACGGAACTAGTCCTTCGTGACTACGGAAATCCGTTGGCTGTGGGAAATTTTTGTACAAACTCTGCAGAGTCATATATTCCTTGAATCATCTATTCCATGTCCAAGTTCAGTATTATCTTATCCTGACAAGTGCCAGTTTTGATGACAGAGACTCCGGTGAATCGCATGAGTGCTAAGTCCGGTTAAATGATTATTCCTGTGGATGGACTAACCCGTTTATTTTCATGAATTGAATGTTTATTATGAGTATTATTTACTTGTGAATAAAAGCCCTTTCTGTGATGTCGCTCAGACGTCCGACTGTGGCATTTCTTTTAAAGCCCTTTATGTGGCGTCGCTCAGACGCCCGACTGTGGCATTTCTTTTAAAGCCCTTTATGTGGCGTCGCTCAGACGCCCGACTGTGGCATTTCTTTTAAAGCCCTTTATGTGGCGTCGCTCAGACGCCCGACTGTGGCATTTCTTTTAAAGCCCTTTATGTGGCGTCGCTCAGACGCCCGACTGTGGCATTTCTTTTAAAGCCCTTTATGTGGCGTCGCTCAGACGCCCGACTGTGGCATTTCTTTTAAAGCCCTTTATGTGGCGTCGCTCAGACGCCCGACTGTGGCATTTCTTTTAAAGCCCTTTATGTGGCGTCGCTCAGACGCCCGACTGTGGCATTTTTTTTAAAGCCCTTTATGTGGCGTCGCTCAGACGCCCGACTGTGGCATTTCTTTCAAAGACCTTTATGTGGTGTCGCCCAGACGCCCGACTGTGGCGTGATTTATTTATTTATCTTCCTATCGAGGTGTCGCTTCTGACCCTAATTGGGTTTACAGTTATTTTGTTGGGTTTTCGAGTGGACTACCGCCGACCCCCCTTTTTTTACCTGTCTTGTTTTTACGAATTAATGAGCCACTGTTAAAAATTAATCATGACGCATCCATGCATGCATTTGTTATATCTTACGTCCGAACTGTCTTGCGAGTACTTTCAAAGTACTCACCTGGCTTGTTGATTTGGCCAGATGCTGACGAAGGCGATCTCATGGATGAAGAATTTGATAGTGAGTCCGACGCCTAGAGGAATCCCAGTCAGTCTCGTACGACCCTGGATTTGGTCACTGTATCATATCCGCTTCCGCTACCAAATAAATTCATCGAGCCTCACCTCGACGCTCGATGAGATGCCAGTTTAGAGTCTTGTATCTCTCTTCCCGCTGTGTTTTTCCACCACCACCCTATCCTCGAGTCAGTAGTATGCCTCCACACCACTGTGTCATGTCCGCCATTATGTATAATTATTGGCGTGCTTGTAATAATTTGGTTGAGCAACCGTAGTTCGACCCTGTAATATATTTTATGCTACTGGCTTATTGTATCAAGAATTTGTCTACCGGTAAGGATAATTTTTCTCATACTGGACTCAAAAGATTGGTTTCTCAATAAATATTTTTATTGGAAAACCGGTCATGACATGGCGTACCGCACAACGGAGGAAACAGACCTCCTACGTTCGGAACAGGGTCCTGTTGATCGGGAGGGGTCTGGCATACCGCAAAACGGAGGAAACGGATCTCCTACGATCGAAACGGGGGTCCTGTTGATCGGGAGGGGTGTGGCGTACCGCAAAACGGACGAAACGGACTTGTGTTGGAGCGCTACGGTCGAAACGGGGGTCCTGTTCATCGGGAGGGGTGTGGCGTACCGCAAAACGGGACTCCACGGGATACTGTTCATCTCCACCGTCGACCCCCTCCGGCCTCCACGAGCTACTGTTCATCCACCGTCGACCTCCTCCAGCCTCCACCTGCGACTATTCATCCACGGGCTCCTGTTCATCCAGCCTCCACCGCGCGCTACTCACCGGCTACTGTTCAACCAGCCCTCTCCACGGGCTCCTGTTCAACCACCCCTCCACGGGCTACTGTTCATCCTGCCCTCCACCGTCTACTGTTCATCCTGCCCTCCACGGGGTGGTCCTGTTCATCCAGCCCCAATCGGCTCGATCGATCGGGGTCCTGTTCATCCAGAGGCAACACCACGGGGTCCTGTTCATCCACCCTCATCGGGAACTGTTCATCCACCCCCCCCCCCCCCCCCCCCCCCCCCCCCCCCGCAATGCTCACTGTAGCATCGATCGGCTTCAGTTAGCAGCAGTAGCGAAGGAATCGCTCGATCAGGTTCAGTTAACAGCCATCGATCGATCGCTTGGGTTCAGTAACGCATAGCCTGCAGTGCAATCGCTCGGGTTCAGTTAGAGCCCAATGCCTCACTCGGGTTCAGTTAGAGCCAACGCCTCGCACACACGCGCGTACGTGTATGAGAGAAACACGCATCGCTCGGCCCCCGACCTCCCACCGTAACTGGGAACTCCCCGAAATTTTCCTCGCCCTCGCTTCTACCATGGTTTTTTCCGTAATGGACGGCCCAAAGGCCCAAAGAATGTCATGCAGCTGCGTCTCCGGCCCGCCCAGGACGAAAATCCCATTTTCTGTCATGATTTTTTGTCATAGAAGTAGGAGCCCACCACATCTATGATGATACCGGGTTTTTTCACAATTATTGTCACAGAAGTGTCATATGTATGACAGAAATTTTTTTCGTTCGGCCCAAAATGTCACGGATGTGTCTTTTTTTTGTAGTGTTAGTTTCCTTTTGAGCTTTCATATACTTATAGCTCTAGTGCATCCGTTGCATGGCAATCCCTACTCACTCACATTGATATCTATTGATGGGCATCTCCATAGCCCGTTGATACGCCTAGTTAGTGTGAGACTATCTTCTCCTTTTTGTCTTCTCCACAACCACCATTCTACTCCACCTATAGTGCTATGTCCATGGCTCACGGTCATGTATTGCATGAAGATTGAAAAAGTTTGAGAACATCAAAAGTATGAAACAATTGCTTGGCTTGTCATCGGGGTTGTGCATGATTTAAATAGTTTGTGTGGTGAAGATGAAGCATAGCCAGACTATATGATTTTGTAGGGATAACTTTCTTTGGCCATGTTATTTTGAGAAGATATGATTGCTTAGTTAGTATGCTTGAAGTATTATTATTTTTATGTCAATATAAACTTTTATCTTGAATCTTTTGGATCTGAATATTCATGCCACAATTAAGAAGAATTACATTGAAATTATGCCAAGTAGCACTCCGCATCAAAACTTCTGTTTTTATAATTTACCTACTCGAGGACAAGCAGGAATTAAGCTTGGGAATGCTGATACATCTCCAACGTATCTATAATTTTTGATTGCTCCATGCTATATTATCTACTGTTTTGGATGTTTATGGGCTTTATTATACACCTTTATATCATTTTTTGGACTAACCTATTAACCTAGAGCCTAGTGCCAGTTTCTGTTTTTACCTTGTTTTAGGGTTTCAAAAAAAAGGAAAATCAAACGGAGTCCAATTGACCTGAAACTTCACGGAACCTATTTTTGGATCAGAAGAAGCCCAGAAGACTTGGAGTGCACGTCAAGGGACCTTCGAGGAGGCCACGAGGTAGGGGGGCGCGCCCTCCACCCTCGCGGGCCCCTCGTGGCCCCCCTGACATACTTCTTCCGCCTATATATCTCCATATACCCTAAAAACATCGGGGAGCACAATAGATCGGGAGTTCCGCCGCCAGAAGCCTCTGTAGCCAATGAAAGCCAATCTAGACCCGTTCCGGCACCCTGCCAGAGGGGGCAATCCCTCTCCGATGGCCATCTTCATCATCCCGGTGCTCTCCATGACGAGGAGGGAGTAGTTATCCCTCGGGGCTGAGGGTATGTACCAGTAGCTATGTGTTTGATCTCTCTCTCTCTCTCTCGTGTTCTTGAGGTGATACGATCTTGATGTATCGCGAGCTTTGCTATTATATTTGGATCCTATGATGTTTATCCCCCCACTACTCTCTTGTAATGAATTGAGTTTCCCCTTTGAAGTTATCTTATTGGATAGAGTCTTTAAAGATTTGAGAACACTTGATGTATGTCTTGCTGTGCGTATCTGTGGTGACAATGGGATACCACGTGATTCACTTGATGTATGTTTTGGTGATCAACTTGCGGGTTCCGCCCATGAACCTATGCATAGGGGTTGGCACATGTTTTCGTCGTGATTCTCCGGTAGAAACTTTGGGGCACTCTTTGAGGTTCTATGTGTTGGTTGAATAGATGAATCTGAGATTGTGTGATGCTTATCATATAATCATACCCACGGATACTTGAGGTGACATTGGAGTATCTAGGTGACATTAGGGTTTTGGTTGATTTGTGTCTTAAGATGTTATTCTAGTACGAACTCTAGGGCTGTTTGTGACACTTATAGGAATAGCCCAATGGATTGATTGGAAAGAATAACTTTGAGGTGGTTTCGTATCCTACCATAATCTCTTTGTTCATTCTCCGCTATTAGTGACTTTGGAGTGACTCTTTGTTGCATGTTGAGGGATAGGTATGTGATCCAATTATGCTATTATTGTTGAGAGGACTTGCACTAGTGAAAGTATGAACCCTAGGCCTTGTTTACTATCATTGCAATACCGTTTACGCTCAATTTTATCATTAGTTACCTTGCTTTTTTTATATTTTCAGATTACAAAAACCTTTATCTACCATCCATATACCACTTGTATCACCATCTCTTCGCCGAACTAGTGCACCGATACAATTTACCATTGTATTGGGTGTGTTGGGGACACAAGAGACTCTTTGTTATTTGGTTGCAGGGTTGCTTGAGAGAGACCATCTTCATCCTACGCCTCCTATGGATTGATAAACCTTAGGTCATCCACTTGAGGGAAATTTGCTACTGTCCTACAAACCTCTGCACTTGGAGGCCCAACAACGTCTACAGGAAGAAGGTTGTGTAGTAGACATCACCACCAAAAACCAATCTAGACCCGTTCCGGCACCCTGCCGGAGGGGGGGAATCCCTCTCCGGTGGCCATCTTCATCATCCCGGTGCTCTCCATGACGAGGAGGGAGTAGTTCACCCTCGGGGCTGAGGGTATGTACCAGTAGCTATTTGTTTGATCTCTCTCTCTTTCTCGTGTTCTTGAGGTGGTACGATCTTGATGTATGGCGAGCTTTGCTATTATAGTTGGATCTTATGATGTTTCTCCCCCTTTACTCTCTTGTGATGAATTGAGTTTTCCATTGAAGTTATCTTATCGAATTGAGTCTTTAAGGATTTGAGAACACTTGATGTATGTCTTGCACGTGCTTATCTGTGGTGACAATGGGATATCATGTGATCCACTTGATGTATGTTTTGGTGATCAACTTGCGAGTTCCGTGACCTCGTGAACTTATGCATAGGGGTTAGCACACGTTTTTGTCTTGACTCTCCGGTAGAAACTTTGGGGCACTCTTTGAAGTTCTTTTTGTTGGTTGAATAGATGAATCTTGGATTGTGTGATGCATATCGTATAATCATACCCACGGATACTTGAGGTGACATTAGGGTTTTGGTTGATTTGTGTCTTAAGGTGTTATTCTAGTATGAACTCTATGATAGATTGAACGGAAAGAATAGCTTCGTGTTATTTTACCATGGATTCTTGAATAGATCGATCAGAAAGGATAACTTTGAGGTGGTTTCATACCCTACCATAATCTCTTCGTTTGTCCTCCGCTATTAGTGACTTTGGAGTGACTCTTTGTTGCATGTTGAGGGATAGTTATATGATCCAATTATGTTATTATTGTTGAGAGAACTTGCACTAGTGAAAGTATGAACCCTAGGCCTTGTTTCCTAGCATTGCAATACCGTTTGTGCTCACTTTTATCATTAGTTACCTTGCTGTTTTTATAATTTCAGATTACAAAAACCATCATCTACTATCCATATTGCACTTGTATCAGCATCTCTTCGCCGAACTAGTGCAGCTATACAATTTACCAATGTATTGGGTGTGTTGGGGACACGAGAGACTCTTTGTTATTTGGTTGCAGGGTTGCTTGAGGGAGACCATCTTCATCCTACGCCTCCCACGGATTGATAAACCCTAGGTCATCCACTTGAGGGAAATTTGCTACTGTCCTATGAACCTCTGCACTTGGAGGCCCAACAACATCTACAAGAAGAAGGTTGTGTAGTAGACATCAGTAACATAGTGCTATTCTAAATTTTTCCGGTTCCATGTTATTCGGAAAGAGTTTGTTAACCAGACTTGATCAACCTTGTTAGTGGATTCCTTTTGATGAGCATGAGATGGATGAAGTTAGAAAGCACAACCTTCTGTACCCTCTTTTTATTTTCTGTTATTTATATTAAATAAAGCAAAATAGTATTTTCTGTCTGTTTTCTGAATTATCAATGCAATAAAAAATACCTCGAAAATAAAATTTCTCCAAATGCCCTAAAAATTAAATATGTTTTTTCTAGAATATTTGAGAATATCTGGCACTGAGAACACAACAGGGGGAGCAAGCACCTGGCCACGAGGGTCCAGGGCACGCCCACCCCCTGGGCGCGCCCCCTGCCTCGTGGGCCCATGGTGGCTCCCCTCAACTTATTCCAGCCACCACACACTCCTTATTCCTCCCAAAAACATCACTAGCCAGCTCAAACCTGAGCCCAAGCTCATTTTGCTGCGATTTCCGATCTCCTTGCTCAAAGCACCTCTCACAAAACTGCTTTGGGGGATTGTTCCTTGGTATGTGATCCTCCAATGGTCCAATTAGTTTTTGTTCTACTGCTTTGTTCATTGCAAATTTGTGCTGCCTAGGTGACCATGTTCTTGATCTTGCATGTCAAATTTATATGGTTCCAAGTGGTTCTAATGCATGATATAGTCTCTAGGCACTTGTAGGAGTAGTTTCTATCAATTTTGTTGAGTTTGGTTCACTTTTATTTTGAAGTTACTAAAAATTTCAGAAAATTTCAGAAAAAGATGAAGAGATTTTGGAGGGGCTCTTCGAGCCGAAGCTCGAAGGATAAGCAAAGTGAAGAAGAAGAGAGGCCCAAATATAATCTGCCTCGCACCGCAGAGGTTCGGCCATGTGAATGGCCTTGTGATGATTTCTTGAGAGCAGCCGGGATTTATGATGATTTTTATGAGTTGGCTGAGAATGCAGGCCTCACCGACTTCCTCCGCGACCAACGCGAACAGTATCTCTTACTCACTAATATCTTTGTGCAAAATTTTCATTTCCATTCTAGGAGGTCACCACCTATGGTGGATTTTTATTTATATGATGAGTATAATAAGATGACCCTTCATGAATTTTGTGAGGTTTGCAAGTTTCCCTTTTCGGGCATCATAGAGGAACTACATCATGACGATGTGGATGGGTTTATTGATACCATTGCTGTAGGCGAAACAAGGAAAGTTTCCGACACACGAATTACTAGCATACACTTTCCTGTTCTACGTTACTTTGCTATATTTGCTAGTATATGCTTAATTGGGCGCAGAAACTGTGGAAACCTGAGTGCCCCTGATATTGTTATTTTGTGCCATGCCTTATTTCGTGATGACACATTTAGTATGGGCGCTATTTTTGCAAAGCGGTTTAAACCTTAACCGTACTAAGGGCCCCATCTTGGGAGGCATCTTCGCCTCGCGCCTCGCTGCATACTATAACATACCTATTAGGCATTATGAGAAAGAAGAAAAATTGCCGCCTCCTATTTATCTAGATTATAAGAGTATGGTAGCACATGATTTTATTTTTAAGAATAGGGAAAAGGCGCTTAAGTACAAATTAATATTTGGTAAAAATCATCCTGAGACTATTACCATGCCTGCTCCTTCCTTGTTTGATTCATCTGTAGGCAAGTACCTTGTTCCGTTCGAGGCCATTCACGCCTACCGGAACCCTACATTAGCTACAGAGCCAGAGCCGGAACCAAAATTTGATCCTCCACGACAGTCTGATTACCAGTAGGATCCGGAGGTGATTGCCAACCAGTGGCAATCTGAGGCTTCTTCACAGTACGACCCCAGCTATAACTTTGGATATCCGCCAGGCCAGCCCTGGCCATAGACCAACTTAGGCCAAAAGCCTAAGCTTGGGGGAGTACGTATTTCTCACTGACATTACATTCATGTTCACACACTCATTGCTAGTTGTCGGTGCTCATACTTTTTCATTGTATCATCCATGCTAGTTTATTTTCCTTTTTATGCTTTCTTCTTGTGTGTTTAATAAACCTTAAGAAAAACAAAAAAATAGTTGTAAGCTTTTAATTAGTTTACCTTCCTATATGCGGTATCTACCTACCGTTCCAAGTAAATTTGTATGTGCCAAACTCTAAACCTTCAAATAAACATTCTATTTTGTATGCTCGAATAGCTCATGTATCAACTAGGGTTGTCCGTATCTTCCATGTTAGGCGGGTTATTCTCAAGAGGAGTGGACTCCGCTCCTCACTCACGAGAAAATGCCTGGTCACCGGGATGCCCAGTCCCATGCTTTATGCAAATCAAATCAAAATAATTGCAAACAAAACTCCCCCGGGACTGTTGTTAGTTGGAGGCACTTGTTGTTTCGAGCAAGCCATGGATTGATGCTTGTTGGTGGAGGGGGAGTATAAACTTTATGATTCTATTTGGGAACCGCCTATAATGTGTGTAGCATGGAAGATATCGAGATCTCTCGGTTGTTATGTTGACAATGAAAGTATACCGCTCAAAATATTATTCATATCTATTTCAAAACTGAGCTCTGGCACCTCTACAAATCCCTGCTTCCCTCTGCGAAGGGCCTATCTATTTACTTTTATGCCGAGTCATCATCCTCTTATTAAAAAGCAACAGTTGGAGAGCATCGCTGTCATTTGCATTCATTACTGTTAGTTTACATTGAGTATGACTTGACTGGATCTCTTTTACCATGAATTACAATGCCTAATCAGTCCTTGATCTATAAAGGTGCTCTGCATTTATGTTTTGCGGTCTCAGAAAGGACTAGCGAGATACCATCTTGTTATATCATATCATGATTGTTTTGAGAAAGTGTTGTCATCCGAGATTTATTATTATTGCTCGCTAGTTGATTATGCCACTGATATGAGTAAACAAGAGACCTAAATGTTATTGTGAATATGGTTAGTTCATAATCTTTGCTGAAAACTTGAATGCTGGCTCTACATATTTACAACAACAAGAGCAAACAGAGTTTGTAAAAGTTTTTCTTTATCACTTTCAGTTTATCAACTGAATTGCTTGAGGATAGCAAATGTTTAAGCTTGGGGGAGTTGATACGTCTCCAATGCATCTACTTTTCCAAACACTTTTTCCCTTGTTTTGGACTCTAACTTGCATGATTTGAATGGAACTAACCCAGACTGACACTGTTTTCAGTAGAATTGCCATGGTGTTATTTTTGTGCAAAAATAAAAGTTCTCGGAATGACCTGAAAATCAACGGAGAATTATTTTGGAATATATAAAAAATACTGGAAGAAGAATCCACGTCAGGGGGGCCTCCACCTATCCACGAGGGTGGGGGGCGCGCCCCCTGCCTCGTGGGCCCCCTGACGCTCCACCGACCTCAACCCTGACTCCATATATTCACTTTCGGGGAGAAAAAACCCAAAGAGAAGGATTCATCGCGTTTTACGATACGGAGCCGCCGCCAAGCCCTAAACTCTCTCGGGAGGGCTGATTTGGAGTCCGTTCGGGGCTCCGGAGAGGGGAATCCGTCATCATCAACCTTTCTCCATCACCAATTTAATGATTCTCACCGCCGTGTGTGAGTAATTCCATCGTAGGCTTGCTGGACGGTGATGGGTTGGATGAGATTTATCATGTAATCGAGTTAGTTTTGTTAGGGTTGATCCCTAGTATCCACTATGTTTTGGGATTGATGTTGCCATGACTTTGCTATGCTTAATGCTTGTCACTAGGGCCCGAGTGCCATGATTTCAGATCTGAACCTATTATGTTTTCATCAATATATGAGAGTTCTTGATCCTATATTGCAAGTCAATAGTCGCCTACTATGTGTTATGATCCGGCAACCCCGAAGTGACAATAGTCGGGACCACTCCCGGTGATGACCGTAGTTTGAGGAGTTCATGTAGTCACGATGTGTTAATGCTTTGTTCTGGTACTCTATTAAAAGGAGGCCTTAATATCCCTTAGTTTCCAATAGGACCCCGCTGCCACGGGAGGGTAGGACAAAAGATATCATGCAAGTTCTTTTCCATAAGCACGTATGACTATATTTGGAATACATGCCTACATTCCATTGATGAACTGGAGCTAGTTCTGTGTCACCCTAGGTTATGACTGTTACATGATCGATCGCATCCGGCATAATTCTCCTTCACCGATCCAATGCCTATGAGCTTTTCATATATTGTTCTTCATTTATTTACTTTTCCGTTGCTACTGTTACAATCACTATAAAACCCAAAAATATTACTTTTGCTACCGTTACTTTTGCTATCATTACCAGTACTATCATATTACTTTGCTACTAAATACCTTGCTGCAGATATTAAGTTTCCAGGTGTGGTTGAATTGACAACTCAGCTGCTAATACTTGAGAATATTCTTTGGCTCCCCTTGTATCGAATCAATAAATTTGGGTTGAATACTCTACCCTCGAAAATTGTTGCGATCCCTTATACTTGTGGGTTATCAGAGCCTTTCCCACCAAGTTTCAACCAGTGGTGCACAACGCGCTATACGTCTCCAACATAATTTTTGATTGTTTCATGCTATTATATTATCAATCTTTTATGCTTTATATAATATTTTATATCATTTTTTGGGAACTAACATATTAACTTAGTGCCCATTGCCAGTTCATGTTTACTGCTTGTTTTTTGTTCATGTAAACCGGCCTATCTAGGCCGGGTTAACTTCGTCAGTAATTAAATATGTTAAAGCCCAAGAAGACAGAGGAGGGCTCAAGGCCCATGGTCGGTTCAAGGCCTGTAGCCGTAAACCGGCGTTAGTAGTTAACTTGTATTGTAAGTTAGGAATAAGTAGAGACCAAACCGGACACATCTATGAGCCGGTATTGGGACTCCGTAAAGCTGACGGGAGTCACCCGTGTATATAAGGGGACGACCCGGCGGCGGTTCAAGGACAACAGACAAGAACTCGAGACATAGGCGAAGCTTGTTTGCTCCCTAGTCATCAAAACCCCATCAATTCCATCACAACTAGACGTAGGCTTTTACCTTCATTGAAGGAGCCGAACTAGTATAAACTCTCTTGCGTCCCTGTGTCCGCTTTAACCCCTTCAAGCTAACCCGTCGCGATGGCTCCACGACTAAGTCCTTTCTCTAGGACATCTGCCGTGACAAAACCATGACAGTTGGCGCCCACCGTGGGGCAATCGCACGATGGTTTCCGGTTCTTGGAGGGCCGCTTTGAAGGACTCGAGGGCTACGCTGTAGGCCGGATGACTAAGAGTCGTTGCGGCAAGCTCTACATCGACGTCGCAGGCTGGGGCCCCGAGGCCGGCTCAATTGAGTACGGGTACCGGGTCCCCTTTGGTAGCATTCACGTTTTCATTGGCAAGATCGGTGAACCGGGCCCTGAGCCGGACATCTGCACCGACCTCGTCGAGACGGCTCAGCATGCGTGATCCGCTCGGGTTAAACCGGCCATGAAGCGTGCCTTCATGGGAGTCATCCATGGAGGAAGTTATGAGGATGGATTGGAATCTCGCGGCATACCGTCGTTTGTTCCGATGACGAGTCATCGACCGAAGAAACCGAATCTCTTTATCAGCTACAAGACGGCTGGATTGGGGGTTGTTCCGATGGCGACAGTATGCCGGACCCCTCTGATCTGCCCAACCGGGTTGGAATATTCATGACTGGCACACAAGCAGCGCTTCATTCTTCGACCGCTGTGGCAACGACCTTCGGTTCAGCAGCGGCAACGGCTGCCGGGGCAGGAGGCCCTGTGCGCCCGCCGGCTCAGGTTCTATCAGAACTATTTGATGTGTTGGCTGTGCTTATGGAGGAAGTTAATCCGCCGGATCAGGACGTTCACAACGCGGAGATTGCAAAGGTAAAGGAACAGATCACCCAGGCCAAGGCGGATCTGGCAGCTGAGGACACCAGGATGGCCGCAGAGCGGGCCGCTTTAGACGCACAGGCCTACAGGCTTATGTTGGACCAGAGCGCGTCGCATGAAGTCATGAGGAGGAAGCACCGATCCCGCTTACCTCTGGTTTTCGAGGCCAGAGACCTTTTCAACACTCCAGGACCAAGAGCCGGCAATCCGCTGGAGGGAAACCGGGCAGAAGCCCCTGGGACCGGTGCACCGGTTCAGCCTCGTCAGATGGACCCGCCTCGTCAAAACACCGTTATACCTCAGGATGCTTTAACACCTCCGGGTCACTACTCCAACCCAATGGACAATCTTGTTGCCGCTGCTGCACGGATGGAGGCCATTCCAATTGAAGGTGACTCGCCGCAGGCAGTAGAGACGCGACGAGTCAAGGAACTTCTGAGGACAGCTTTGGCCCAACAGGAAGCGTACTCGTACAGCCGTGACCGGATCCACTCGACCCCCCGTCCAAGCCGGAGCTATAGCAGACATATGGATGAACCAGCAGTGTCGAGTAATGAATGATGTGGAGCACCCCGTGGCAACAACCCGACGGGTGGTGCTGATGACGCTCAGGAAGTGGTGAACCGGGCCCGAGCGCACAGGGAGGCCGAGTTAGCCGCACAGCATCAGGCTCGGCAGCTCACACCGGTTCGTCCAACCATCTCGATCGAACCTGGTGTTACTTCTAGTTCTTTGGGGGTGCCTTGCCTTATCCCCGCTTTACGCAACGTGCGCCTGCCCAAGGATTTCAAAGGCCCGCGCAAGGTACCAAATTACACGGCGGATCAACCTCCAGAGACATGGGTGGAGAGCTATGAGATGGCCATGGAGATGCTTGATGTGGATGACGCGGCGTGTGCGAAATACTTCACCATGATGCTTGAAGGAACGGCCCGTACTTGGTTAAAAAGCTTGCCGGCTAATTCTATCAATTCATGGGCGCCCGGTTTATCAGCAATTTCAAGGATACCTGTAAACAACCTATGTTGATAGTGGACTTAGCTGCATGCGTCCAGGAGGAAGGAGAGTCAACAACTCATTGGGTGCACCGGGTTTCACAAGTGTTGCACTCATCAGACCGCATCAACGCTGACACCGCAGTATTAACCCTAGAAGGCAACTGCCGGTTTGGGCCCCTGAAGCTGAAGTTGGGACGGATGAAGCGTCATTGCACTGACATGGGGACCCTCATGGCCGCTTTGGTGAAATATGCTGATTCTGATAGTACCAAGGATCCCGAATCTGATGATGACAAGATAGGGAAGGGAAAGAAGAACATCAGCTCCAAAGGTCAGCAGCATCATTGGGCAGGCAATGGTGGTGGAGGCAAGCGTAAAGCGGATGGTAACATGGACTTTGTGGCTAATACCAACGCACAGGACAATGGCCAGCGACGCAAGGGTAGACCGAAAAATCGTAATGGAGCGCCCAACCCTAACCCAAACCGCCTAAACTATCTGCTAAGCCAGCCCTGTCCAAGACATGGGACGAAGGAGGCGCCAGCAAACCACCTTTGGAAGGATTGCTTTATTATGCAGGAGTTCAAGAATTCTAATAATTTCCGGTATGATCATGAATCTGGCGGTGGCTCAGGATCCGGGCCGGGTTGCGGTGGAGGAAGTTCCGGTTCAGGATTCAATGGTAATTCGGGCGGACATAATGGTCAAAATAGTCAGAACAACTAGGGTGGTTACAACCAACAGCAGCAACAGTCAGGTTACCAGAGCAACCCAAAGCAGTTGAGTAGTGGGCAGTACCATGTCTTCACCACTAGCTTGGACAAGCGAGACCGGAAGGTTCAGAGGCGGGCGGTCAACTCTGTTGAACCGGCCATACCCCGTTATCTACGTTGGTCTGAACAGCCAATCATATGGAGCAGAGAGGATCACCCACCCCAGGTCGATAATCCGGGTCAGTTGGCTCTGGTGGTGGCGCCTCAGGTGGGAGGTTATAAGTTCACCAAAGTGCTCATGGATGGAGGTAGCAGCATTAATATCTTGTACTAGAGCAGCATTAATATCTTGTACTATGAGACCTTCCGTCGTATGGGACTAACAGATAAAAATCTCAAACCGTCTAATACGGTGTTCCACGGTGTAGTACCTGGCAGATCAGCATATCCTGTTGGTAAGATAGCTCTGGAAGTGGCCTTTGGGGATGACCATGATTCCAGGTCGGAGACATTGACGTTTGAAGTGGTGAAAATCCAGAGTCCATATCACGCCCTGTTTGGGCGACCGGCTTACGCCAAGTTTATGGCACGGCCCTGTTATGTGTATTTGCAGCTCAAGATGCCGGGTCACAGGGGGACAATAACGGTTCACGGAAGCCGCAAAATCGCTTTGGAATGCGAGGAAGGAGATGCGGCTTATGCAGAGTCGGTTTGTGCCACCGAGGAGTTGAAGTACTATAAAGACAATGTTGATCCGGCGGACATGACTCCGTTGAAGAAGCCAACTACGGAGCATGATCCGGCCCTGAAGTTCAAATCGGCAGCAGAAACTAAGCTTGTTGACTTCGTACCTGGCGATTCGTCCAAGCAGTTCAGCATCAGTGCCAACTTGGATCCGAAATAGGAAAGCGCGCTCATCGAGTTCATCCGTGAGAATCGGGACATTTTTGCATGGAAGCCCTCTGACATGCCAGGTGTACCGAGGCAACTCGCTGAGCACACCCTTAATGTGGATCCTAAATACAAACCGGTGAAACAGTTCCTCCGCCGGTTTAACGAAGAAAGACGCAAGGCGATTGGAGAAGAGGTAGCCAGGCTCTTAGCAGCTGGCTTTATTGTTGAAGTTTTTCACCCTGAGTGGCTTGCCAATCCGGTGCTGGTCCTTAAGAAAAACGGCACCTGGCGCATGTGTGTGGATTACACAGATCTTAATAAGGCTTGTCCAGCAGATCCTTTTGCCCTCCCCCGTATTGATCAAATTATTGATGCTACGGCGGGTTGTGAGCGTTTAAGTTTTTTGGATGCATATTCTGGCTATCATCAGATCAAAATGGCAGTTAAGGACCAGGAGAAGACAGGCATTTATAACTCCCTTTGGAGCCTTCTGCTATGTGTCTATGCCCTTCGGGCTCAAGAGTGCCCAGGCAACTTACCAACGGTGTGTACAAAATTGTCTTCACAAGCAGATTGGCCGTAATGTACATGCTT
This sequence comes from Triticum urartu, assembly GCF_003073215.2. Taxonomy (NCBI): domain Eukaryota; kingdom Viridiplantae; phylum Streptophyta; class Magnoliopsida; order Poales; family Poaceae; genus Triticum; species Triticum urartu. The sequence continues at coordinate 469,768,068 of NC_053026.1, read as the reverse complement.
ACGTGGATGATATCGTGGTTAAGTCCAGGGAGAAGGAGACTCTGATTGATGATTTGAAGGAAACCTTTGATAACCTGAGAACATACAAGATGATGCTTAATCCGGACAAGTGTGTCTTTGGTGTACCGGCAGGCAAGCTATTGGGTTTTCTGGTGTCCAACAGGGGAATTGAGGCTAATCCGGAGAAGATCACGGCTATCACCTCCTGGCTAAACCGAAGTGTATCAATGATGTTCAACGCCTGGCAGGCCGATTGCCGCGTTAAGCCGGTTTATCAGTCGTCTTGGTGAGAAGGCAATCCCTTTGTATCAGATGTTGAAAAAAACGGATCAGTTTGTTTGGAGCTCCGCCGCTAATGAAGCATTTGAGGACTTAAAGCGGCAGTTGGCCAATCCACCTGTGCTCGCCGCTCCCATTGACAAGGAGCCGTTACTGCTATATGTTGCTGCTAATGCTCGGGCGGTCAGCGTGGCTATTGTGGTGGAGTGAGAGGAGGCAGGCAAGGAGCATCCGGTTCAACGACCGGTCTATTATATCAGCGAGGTGCTAATCGAGTACAAGCAAAGGTATCCGCATTGGCAGAGGCTGGTGTATGGAGTTTTTATGGCAAGCTGGAAGCTTAAACAATCTTTCCAAGGGCACCCAATTACGATGGTCAGTTCTGCTCCTTTGGGAGATATCATCCAGAACCAGGAAGCAACTGGCCGGATTGCAAAGTGGGCCATAGAGCTGGGGCCGTACGGTTTGAAGTATGTGCCTCGGATAGCGGTTATGTCTCAAGCACTTGTTGATTTCATCAATGATTGGACGGAAATGCAAGCACCTGAAGAAAAGCCAGATCACACATATTGGACCATCCATTTTGACGAATCCAGGCAACTGGAAGGCTCGGGGGCTGGAGTCGTATTAACTTCCCCACGAGGTGATAAGTTTTGTTATGTTCTCCGCTTAATGTTCCCTTGTACTAACAATGCAGCTGAGTATGAAGCCTTGCTCCATGGTCTTCGGATGGCTAAGGATATGAATCTAAGTCAAGTTAAGTGCTTCGGTGACTCGGACCTTGTGGCTTAGCAAGTGTCTGGCACTTGGGACTCCAAGGACCCACTCATGGCAGCATATCGTCGTGAGGTGGATACTGTTGCAGGTTATTTCAAAGGGTATCAGGTGGACCACGTGGACCGGCGGAAAAATGAAGCGGTGGACACTTTAAGGCCGGCTGGGCTCTCAGCGCAAACGGTCCCGCCCAATGTTTTTCTGGATGTGCTGCACAACCCGTCGGTCAAGATCCCTAGTGAAGAGGATTTGGCTATTCCTGATCCGGAGGCTCAATTGGGTGGCGCTCTTCATGTTATTCCGGATTGGACGCTTCCTTACCTGGCGTACAAGAACCAGGGCGAGTTGCCAGAGGATGAGATTCTGGCCCGGCAGATAATCCGGCGATCCAAGTCCATGGCTATCATCAACGGCGAGTTGCATCATTGCAGTGTATCAGGAGCTTTTCAACGCTGCGTGTCTCCTGAAGAAGGCCGTGAAATTTTGCGTGAGATCCACGAAGGAGATTGTGGTCACCACGCCGGTTCAAAGTCTCTGGTGGCTAAAGCGTTTCCCATGGCTTCTATTGGTTAACTGCTCATGCTGATGCGGAGGATCTGGTCAGACGATGTGATGGTTGCCAAAGGTTTTCAAGACGTGCTCATGTACCGGCTCAAGAATTGAGAATGATTCCAATTACTTGGCCGTTTGCGACTTGGGGGCTGGATATGGTTGGGCCTTTCAAAAGGTCCAAAGATAAGAAGACCCACCTCCTGGTGGGTGACAAGTTTACAAAGTGGGTGGAGGCAGAACCTGTTAGCAAGTGTGATGCGGCCCGGCGGTTCAGTTCATCAAAAGGTGGATTTTCCGGTTTGGCTTTCCGCACAGTATCATCACAGATAATGGTACCATTTGTCCAAAGGTGCTATGAAGGAGTTCTGCGAACGGGAGCACATCCGGCTCGACGTTTCATCAGTGGCACATCCACAGTCCAATGGTCAAGCAGAAAGAGCTAATCAAGAGATCTTGAGAGCATCAAGCCCCGGCTCATGGTTCCTTTGCAGAGAACGCGGTTGTTGGGTAGAAGAATTACCATCTGTGTTATGGAGCATCAATACAACACCCACAGATCAACAGGATACACACGTTCTTCATGGTTTATGGAGCGGAGGCGGTTCTCCCCAGTGATATCCGTCATGATTCACCTCGTGTAACGGCTTATATTGAAGCGGACAACGAGACAGCACGGCAAGATGCTTTGGACCGTTGGATGAAGAGCGTGACATCGCAGCCGCCCGATCGGTGATACCAGCAGGATCTTCGTCGTATCACAGTCGCCAGGGTCAGAACCAGAACTTTCAGGAAGGAGATTTGGTGCTCGGCTCATCCAGATCAGACTGATATGCATAAGTTTATCCCCTTGGGAGGGGCCTTCGTGTCAGCAAGAAATCTGCACAACGGGTTCGTACTATCTGATCGATATTCGAGAGCATAAGGACTCACGTACATCAGAGGAGGAGACTAACAGGCCGTGGAATATAGCTCATCTTCGGCCTTACTATACCTGAGCCATTGGCTATACTTATGTACATCACAATGTATATATGATGATAAATATAATAAACCGGAACCTCAGCTAAAGCGGGGTATCTGTTCTTTTACATCATGTGAGGTTACACGGAGTTGCTCTAAAGTGGCCTCCGGTTTACCCCTTGAGTTCGCTTTTTAAAAGCATCATGTTATATCACTTGGGGGTTTGGTCGTGTCCGAACCAATACCATGCCTCTTGATAGGCGAGAGCCACCAGATCACTTGGGGACTTGGTCATGTCTGAACCAGTCATGCCTCTTGATCGGCTTAAGGCCACAGAATCACTTGGGGGCTTGGTCGAACCCGAACCATGACCATGCCACTTGATCGGCATAAATGCCACGGTTTCATTTGGGGACCTGGCTGACTAGAACCATAGTTACACCTAACGGGAGCTTGGTCGTGTTCGGCCATGGTAACACCATCTGATCAGCTCAAATAAACCTTTTTTTGCAATGTTTTGTCACTGCACTTGATTTACACTTTTCTTTGAAGGGTGTTTTTTGCTTTTTATTGCGTTTTTTAAACCGACAAAGTTTTTTAACCAACAATTGACGGAACACAGTTCACGTCAATCCGGAGACTATTTGTCCGGTTTGATCCTTGTTGTTAACATCCTCTTATGGAGTAACACGGTGTTTATTATAACCCGGCACAGTTTACATGGTAAACCAGCGTCATATATATATACAGGAGCTGTTATCTCCTCCAATAGTGTGAGTTTGCAAAACTCCACTTCAAGATTGGCCAAGCCAACTTCACGCTCAACGATGGCAGGTATTATGTATCTCAAAAATTTGATCATATACTTAAAATTTTGTTTTGGATGTTTTGATTTCATATATACAGACATCATATTCCGCCTGACGGTACAACCGCGGTGGCACTTGACGAATTTCTCATTTCAGAAAGTGTTTTGGAAAGTTCATTACCACAGGAAGAACATTATGCACGAAGGCATATCAACATCAAAGGTATCAGCTAGCCTATTACAAGGCAACATGGTGCCCATAATAATATAATTGTTTTTCACAAAGGAGAGGCAGTTTTAAAACCGGCTTCCGGTTCAAGCTTGGTCACCAGCCTGGCCTGATGGTTGTGGGTCATCCTGCGCCGCTTCAGCCTCCGTTTCTCTACCCAGTGGCTGGAAATCCACAGTTGTCCAGTCGATTCCCATTAATGCTTGAAAAACAGCTTCATCATGGATCAGCAATGACGGGTCAATATCGGGAGCGTAAGTATGCTTACGGATTGGAGGGATCAGATTTTCCGATTCATGGATTGGTGCAGCTATTCGCTTGTTCTGACTGTCATATTGGGCTTGATAATGAGACAAGTCTGCTTCCTCAGCCAGTTGACAAGATAGCGGACGTACCTCTCGGTTTATTGCTCACAGATCCGCTTCGCCAAATTCTGACCCATCTTCCTTCAAGCTGGGATAGCCCTGAGCCGCTTCAATAGGATCAAAATCCGGCACCCAGGCTTTTGCCCGGATTAAGGCATTGATTGCACCGGTTCGAGCAGCAGATTTCTTCAGCTCTTCAACCCGGGCAGGAAGCACCGATAGTTTCATCAGAGTATCTTGAATCAAAGTGGGTGCCGGTTTTTTATGAGATGCGGTACAGATGATCCGCTGGGCACCAGTATACAATTGTTCAACCAATGTATAGGCGCTTTTCAGTTTGTTCCGCACATCTGACCCCAAGTGACCAATGCGTGTCCCTGAAATACCATAAAGGGTTAATAAACCGGCGACTCTGTAAGAAGGCAGAGCCAATTCGGAAGGCAAACTGGCTTACCAAGATAGGGCAAACTGGCTTACCAAAGATAGAGGACACCAGGATGGCCGCAGAGCGGGCCGCTTTAGACGCACAGGCCTACAGGCTTATGTTGGACCAGAGCGCGTCGCATGAAGTCATGAGGAGGAAGCACCGATCCCGCTTACCTCTGGTTTTCGAGGCCAGAGACCTTTTCAACACTCCAGGACCAAGAGCCGGCAATCCGCTGGAGGGAAACCGGGCAGAAGCCCCTGGGACTGGTGCACCGGTTCAGCCTCGTCAGATGGACCCGCCTCGTCAAAACACCGTTATACCTCAGGATGCTTTAACACCTCCGGGTCACTACTCCAACCCAGTGGACAATCTTGTTGCCGCTGCTGCACGGATGGAGGCCATTCCAATTGAAGGTGACTCGCCGCAGGCAGTAGAGACGCGACGAGTCAAGGAACTTCTGAGGACAGCTTTGGCCCAACAGGAAGCGTACTCGTACAGCCGTGACCGGATCCACTCGACCCCCCGTCCAAGCCGGAGCTATAGCAGACATATGGATGAACCAGCAGTGTCGAGTAATGAATGATGTGGAGCACCCCGTGGCAACAACCCGACGGGTGGTGCTGATGACGCTCAGGAAGTGGTGAACCGGGCCCGAGCGCACAGGGAGGCCGAGTTAGCCGCACAGCATCAGGCTCGGCAGCTCACACCGGTTCGTCCAACCATCTCGATCGAACCTGGTGTTACTTCTAGTTCTTTGGGGGTGCCTTGCCTTATCCCCGCTTTACGCAACGTGCGCCTGCCCAAGGATTTCAAAGGCCCGCGCAAGGTACCAAATTACACGGCGGATCAACCTCCAGAGACATGGGTGGAGAGCTATGAGATGGCCATGGAGATGCTTGATGTGGATGACGCGGCGTGTGCGAAATACTTCACCATGATGCTTGAAGGAACGGCCCGTACTTGGTTAAAAAGCTTGCCGGCTAATTCTATCAATTCATGGGCGCCCGGTTTATCAGCAATTTCAAGGATACCTGTAAACAACCTATGTTGATAGTGGACTTAGCTGCATGCGTCCAGGAGGAAGGAGAGTCAACAACTCATTGGGTGCACCGGGTTTCACAAGTGTTGCACTCATCAGACCGCATCAACGCTGACACCGCAGTATTAACCCTAGAAGGCAACTGCCGGTTTGGGCCCCTGAAGCTGAAGTTGGGACGGATGAAGCGTCATTGCACTGACATGGGGACCCTCATGGCCGCTTTGGTGAAATATGCTGATTCTGATAGTACCAAGGATCCCGAATCTGATGATGACAAGATAGGGAAGGGAAAGAAGAACATCAGCTCCAAAGGTCAGCAGCATCATTGGGCAGGCAATGGTGGTGGAGGCAAGCGTAAAGCGGATGGTAACATTGACTTTGTGGCTAATACCAACGCACAGGACAATGGCCAGCGACGCAAGGGTAGACCGAAAAATCGTAATGGAGCACCCAACCCTAACCCAAACCGCCTAAACTATCTGCTAAGCCAGCCCTGTCCAAGACATGGGACGAAGGAGGCGCCAGCAAACCACCTTTGGAAGGATTGCTTTATTATGCAGGAGTTCAAGAATTCTAATAATTTCCGGTATGATCATGAATCTGGCGGTGGCTCAGGATCCGGGCCGGGTTGCGGTGGAGGAAGTTCCGGTTCAGGATTCAATGGTAATTCGGGCGGACATAATGGTCAAAATAGTCAGAACAACTAGGGTGGTTACAACCAACAGCAGCAACAGTCAGGTTACCAGAGCAACCCAAAGCAGTTGAGTAGTGGGCAGTACCATGTCTTCACCACTAGCTTGGACAAGCGAGACCGGAAGGTTCAGAGGCGGGCGGTCAACTCTGTTGAACCGGCCATACCCCGTTATCTACGTTGGTCTGAACAGCCAATCATATGGAGCAGAGAGGATCACCCACCCCAGGTCGATAATCCGGGTCAGTTGGCTCTGGTGGTGGCGCCTCAGGTGGGAGGTTATAAGTTCACCAAGGTGCTCATGGATGGAGGTAGCAGCATTAATATCTTGTACTATGAGACCTTCCGTCGTATGGGACTGACAGATAAAAATCTTAAACCGTCTAATACGGTGTTCCACGGTGTAGTACCTGGCAGATCAGCATATCCTGTTGGCAAGATAGCTCTGGAAGTGGCCTTTGGGGATGACCATGATTCCAGGTCGGAGACATTGACGTTTGAAGTGGTGAAAATCCAGAGTCCATATCACACCCTGTTTGGGCGACCGGCTTACGCCAAGTTTATGGCACGGCCCTGTTATGTGTATTTGCAGCTCAAGATGCCGGGTCACAGGGGGACAATAACGGTTCACGGAAGCCGCAAAATCGCTTTGGAATGCGAGGAAGGAGATGCGGCTTATGCAGAGTCGGTTTGTGCCACCGAGGAGTTGAAGTACTATAAAGACAATGTTGATCCGGCGGACATGACTCCGTTGAAGAAGCCAACTATGGAGCATGATCCGGCCCTGAAGTTCAAATCGGCAGCAGAAACTAAGCTTGTTGACTTCGTACCTGGCGATTCGTCCAAGCAGTTCAGCATCAGTGCCACCTTGGATCCGAAATAGGAAAGCACGCTCATCGAGTTCATCCGTGAGAATCGGGACATTTTTGCATGGAAGCCCTCTGACATGCCAGGTGTACCGAGGCAACTCGTTGAGCACACACTTAATGTGGATCCTAAATATAAACCGGTGAAACAGTTCCTCCGCCGGTTTAACGAAGAAAGACGCAAGGCGATTGGAGAAGAGGTAGCCAGGCTCTTAGCAGCTGGCTTTATTGTTGAAGTTTGTCACCCTGAGTGGCTTGCCAATCCAGTGCTGGTCCTCAAGAAAAACGGCACCTGGCGCATGTGTGTGGATTACACAGATCTTAATAAGGCTTGTCCAGCAGATCCTTTTGCCCTCCCCAAGTTGATCAAATTATTGATGCTACGGCGGGTTGTGAGCGTTTAAGTTTTTTGGATGCGTATTCTGGCTATCATCAGATCAAAATGGCAGTTAAGGACTAGGAGAAGACAGCATTTATAACCCCCTTTGGAGCCTTCTGCTATGTGTCTATGCCCTTCGGGCTCAAGAGTGCCCAGGCAACTTACCAACGGTGTGTACAAAATTGTCTTCACAAGCAGATTGGTCGTAATGTACATGCTTACGTGGATGATATCGTGGTTAAGTCCAGGGAGAAGGAGACTCTGATTGATGAGTTGAAGGAAACCTTTGATAACCTGAGAACATACAAGATGATGCTTAATCCGGACAAGTGTGTCTTTGGTGTACCGGCAGGCAAGCTATTGGGTTTTCTGGTGTCCAATAGGGGAATTGAGGCTAATCCGGAGAAGATCACGGCTATCACCTCCCTGGCTAAGCTGAAGTGTATCAACGATGTTCAACGCCTGGCAGGCCGGATTGCCGCGTTAAGCCGGTTTATCAGTCGTCTTGGTGAGAAGGCAATCCCTTTGTATCAGATGTTGAAAAAAACGGATCAGTTTGTTTGGAGCTCCGCCGCTAATGAAGCATTTGAGGACTTAAAGTGGCAGTTGGCCAATCCACCTGTGCTCGCCGCTCCCATTGACAAGGAGCCGTTACTGCTGTATGTTGCTGCTAATGCTCGGGCGGTCAGTGTGGCTATTGTGGTGGAGTGAGAGGAGGCAGGCAAGGAGCATCCGGTTCAACGACCGGTCTATTATATCAGCGAGGTGCTAATCGAGTCCAAGCAAAGGTATCCGCATTGGCAGAAGCTGGTGTATGGAGTTTTTATGGCAAGCCGGAAGCTTAAACAATATTTCCAAGGGCACCCAATTACGGTGGTCAGTTCTGCTCCTTTGGGAGATGTCATCCAGAACCGGGAAGCAACTGGCCGGATTGCAAAGTGGGCCATAGAGCTGGGGCCGTACGGTTTGAAGTATGTGCCTCGGACAGCGGTTAAGTCTCAAGTACTTGTTGATTTCATCAATGATTGGACGGAAATGCAAGCACCTGAAGAAAAGCCGGATCACACGTATTGGACCATCCATTTTGACGGATCCAGGTAGTTGGAAGGCTCGGGGGCTGGAGTCGTATTAACTTCCCCATGAGGTGATAAGTTTTGTTATGTTCTCCGCTTAATGTTCCCTTGTACTAACAATGCAGCTGAGTATGAAGCCTTGCTCCATGGTCTCCGGATGGCTAAGGAGATGAATCTAAGTCGAGTTAAGTGCTTCGGCGACTCGGACCTTGTGGCTTAGCAAGTGTCTGGCACTTGGGACTCCAAGGACCCACTCATGGAAGCGTATCGCTGGGAGGTGGATACTGTTGCAGGTTATTTCAAAGGCTATCAGGTGGACCACGTGGACCGGCGGAAAAATGAAGCGGCGGACGCTTTAAGCCGGCTGGGCTCTCAGCGTAAACCGGTCCCGCCCAATGTTTTTCTGGATGTGCTGCACAACCCGTCGGTCAAGATCCCTAGTGAAGAGGATTTGGCTATTCCTGATCCGAAGGCTCAATTGGTGGCGGCTCTTCATGTTATTCCGGATTGGACGCTTCCTTACCTGGCGTACAAGAACCGGGGCGAGTTGCCAGAGGATGAGATTCTGGCCCGGCAGATAATCCGGCGATCCAAGTCCATGACTATCATCAACGGCGAGTTGCATCATTGCAGTGTATCAGGAGCTTTTCAACGCTGCGTGTCTCCTGAAGAAGGCCGTGAAATTTTGCGTGAGATCCACGAAGGAGATTGTGGTCACCACGTCAGTTCAAAGTCTCTGGTGGCTAAAGCGTTTCGCCATGGCTTCTATTGGTTAACTGCTCATGCTGATGCGGAGGATCTGGTCAGACGATGTGATGGTTGCCAAAGGTTTTCAAGACGTGCTCATGTACCGGCTCAAGAATTGAGAATGATTCCAATTACTTGGTCGTTTGTGACTTGGGGGCTGGATATGGTTGGGCCTTTCAAAAGGTCCAAAGATAAGAAGACCCACCTCCTGGTGGTGGTTGACAAGTTTACAAAGTGGGTGGAGGCAGAACCTGTTAGCAAGTGTGATGCGGCCACGGCGGTTCAATTCATCAAAAAGGTGATTTTCCGGTTTGGCTTTCCGCACAGTATTATCACAGATAATGGTACCAATTTGTCCAAAGGTGCTATGAAGGAGTTCTGCGAACGGGAGCACATCCGACTCGACGTTTCATCAGTGGCACATCCACAGTCCAATGGTCAAGCAAAAAGAGCTAATCAAGAGATCTTGAGAGGCATCAAGCCCCGGCTCATGGTTCCTTTGCAGAGAACGCCGGGTTGTTGGGTAGAAGAATTACCATCTGTGTTATGGAGCATCAATACAACACCCAACAGATCAACAGGATACACACCGTTCTTCGTGGTTTATGGAGCGGAGGCGGTTCTCCCCAGTGATATCCGTCATGATTCCCCTCGTGTAACGGCTTATATTGAAGCGGACAACGAGACAGCACGGCAAGATGCTTTGGACCGGTTGGATGAAGAGCGTGACATCGCAGCCGCCCGATCGGTGATTTACTAGCAGGATCTTCGTCGTTATCACAGTCGCCGAGTCAGAACCAGAACCTTTCAGGAAGGAGATTTGGTGCTTCGGCTCATCCAAGATCAGACTGATATGCATAAGTTATCCCCACCTTGGGAGGGGCCTTTCATGGTCAGCAAGAATCTGCACAACGGGTCATACTATTTGATCGATATTCGAGAGCATAAAGACTCACGTACATCAGAGGAGGAGACTAACAGGCCGTGGAACATAGCTCATCTTCGGCCTTACTATACCTAAGCCATTGGCTATACTTATGTACATACTACGACAATGTATATACTATGATTAAATATAATAAACCGGAACCTCAGCTAAAGCGGGGTATCTGTTCTTTTACATCATGTGAGGTTACACGGAGTTACTCTAAAGCGGCCTCCGGTTTACCCCTTGAGTTCGCTTTTTAAAAGCATCATGTTATATCACTTGGGGGTTTGGTTGTGTCCGAACCAATACCATGCCTCTTGATAGGCGAGAGCCACCAGATCACTTGGGGACTTGGTCATGTCTGAACCAGTCATGCCTCTTGATCGGCTTAAGGCCACAGAATCACTTGGGGGCTTTGTCGAACCCGAACCATGACCATGCCACTTGATTAGCATAAATGCCACGGTTTCATTTGGGGACCTGGCTGACTAGAACCATAGTTACACCTAACGGGAGCTTGGTCGTGTTCGGCCATGGTAACACCATCTGATCAACTCAAATAAACCTTTTTTGCAACGTTTTGTCATTGCACTTGATTACACTTTTCTTTGAAGGGTTTTTTTGCTTTTTATTGCATTTTTTAAACCGACAAAGTTTTTTAACCAATCAATTGACGGAACACAGTTCACGTCAATCCGGAGACTATTTGCCCGGTTTGATCCTTGTTGTTAACATCCTCTTATGGAGTAACACGGTGTTTATTATAACCCGGCACGGTTTACATGGTAAACCAGCGTCATATATATACAGGAGCTGTTATCTCCTCCAACAGTGTGGGTTTGAAAAACTCCGCTTCAAGATTGGCCAAGCTAACTTCACGCTTAATGATGGCAGGTATTATGTATCTCAAAAATTTGATTATATACTTAAAATTTTGTTTTGGATGTTTTGATTTCATATATGCAGACATCATATTCCACCTGACGGTACAACCGCGGTGGCACTTGACGAATTTCTCATTTCAAAAAGTATTTTGGAAAGTTCATTACCACAGGAAGAACAAATTATGCACGAAGGCATATCAACATCAAAGGTATCAGCTAGCCTATTACAAGGCAACATGGTGCCCATAATAATATAATTGTTTTTCGCAAAGGAGAGGCAGTTTTAAAACCGGCTTCCGGTTCAAGCTTGGTCACCAGCCTGGCCTGATGGTTGTGGGTCATCCTGCGCCGCTTCAGCCTCCGTTTCTCTACCCAGTGGCTGGAAATCCACAGTTGTCCAGTCGATTCCCATTAATGCTTGAAAAACAGCTTCATCATGGATCAGCAATGACGGGTCAATATCAGGAGCGTAAGTATGCTTACGGATTGGAGGGATCAGATTTTCTGATTCATGGATTGGTGCAGCTATTCGCTTGTTCTGACTGTCATATTGGGCTTGATAATGAGACAAGTCTGCTTCCTCAGCCAATTGACAAGCTAGCGGACGTACCTCCCGGTTTATTGCTCGCAGGTCCGCTTCACCAAATTCTGACCCGTCTTCCTTCAAGCTGGGATAGCCCTGAGCCGCTTCAATAGGATCAAAATCCGGCACCCAGGCTTTTGCCTGGATTAAGGCATTGATTGCACCGGTTCGAGCAGCAGATTTCTTCAGCTCTTCAACCCGGGCAGGAAGCACCGACAGTTTCATCAGAGTATCTTGAATCAAAGTGGGCACCGGTTTTTTATGAGATGCAGTACAGATGATCCGCTGGGCACCAGTATACAATTGTTCAACCAATGTATATGCGGCTTTTAGTTTCTTCCGCACATCTGACCCCAAGTGACCAATGCGTGTCCCTGAAATACCATAAAGGGTTAATAAACCGGCGACTCTGTCAGAAGGCAGAGCCAATTCAGAAGGCAAACTGGCTTACCAAAGATAGCAGTAGTCATGGCATGCACGTGCCGCTTTATGCTGGTCAGTTCATCCGCCACTGGTTTTAGTGCAGCCTCGACATCCTCTGCACATTTGATCAAAGTGGACTTTTCAGTGGCCCAATCCGCCCGCTTCTTCTTGAAGCTCTCCTTAAGCTGTTCCATGGCGCTTAAAGCGCTGGCCAATTCCTCTTTTGCTTTGGAGGTTTCAGCCTGTTGGGTTTTCAGGTTTTCTTGGAGATCGGTGACTTGGTTTTCTTTCGTCTTCAGCTCCGCCTGCATGCATACAGATATATGCTTCAACAAATCGGTATAAGGATTCAAGTACCAATCACATAACAAGTTATGCACTTAGCACTTGGGGGCTAATGCATATTCGATCTTCATCTTTCAATTGCTTACAAAGTCCCAAGATCAATACAAGTATTCAACTTGGCACTTGGGGGCTAATGGCTATTTGCTCATATATATTCTGATGCGGCAATTTCAATTACTTAAAGTATCGGTTTAACTACGTTAAGTTGAACCGGCCCTTGGGGGCTACATCAGCGAATTTCAAAGCATCAAGATTTATATTGGTAAGTCTCGGTTTGAAAGAATATTACAAACCGGCCCTTGGGGGCTAGGAGAGTCAGCAAGAATGGAAGCATACAAGCAGGAAGGAGCATATGGAAGTTACCTCATATTTCTCTTTCATCATATTAACCAGACCGGCTTCATAGTCGTGACTGGTATACAACCGGTTCAGATAGCCGGAATGGATATCTTGGGCGTTCAGAGCAGCATAAGTCGTTAGATCAGCGTTCCACTTGCCTTTGCCAAAGGCAGCAAATTCTTCCTTGGCAGAATGTTTGGATAAAGTGACAGGATTGCTTGGCTCAGTATGGCCAGTGCCAGTAATGACAACCTCATCATCCTGGGTACCGCCGGTTTGCACTGGGGCTGTTGGCTTGTTAGTAGGTTTTGCTGGACCGGTGGAGCTTTCAATCCGGATGGAACCTGTGGGCTGATTGACAGGACCTGAGGCATCAGTAGGTCTCTCTTCACCAATAAGATCATCGTCTTGCTGCGGTGGATCGTTGGGTATATCCTCAGGAATAGCCGCTTCAAGATTGGGTGTCTTGCCTGGTTCAAGAACGACGTCTTCTTCGGACGCTTTGTCCAGGCGGGCCTTCTTGCTTGGCCTAGGTTTGGCCCTGAGAAGAATAACAAAATCAAATACAGCATATGTTCTAAGGCGATGTACTGCAAACATCACAATAAGTATAGCTTACCCAAGCACCGTTTTGAGCGGTGGGAGCTGAGTAGCCGATGACTCGCCAGAAGATGAGTGGGAAGTAACCTGGTAATCGGAGTCAGACGGATTAAGAGGTTGACGAAAGCAGCCCGCTTTAGGACAAGCACTGACAAGCAAATTAGAGACCTCTGAATGGCGTTTCCGAACCGGACTGTTCGGTAAACCGGCGGAGGTAACTACCTGGCCGCTGTGCCGGGTTGTGCGACGAGCTTCGTGTTGTTGGGTCTTCATAAGAAATTTAGGATCCAAATAAGCAATAGGATGAGAGAATTTAACTTTCCGGTTTGCCTGACGAATTTTTTGTGAAGGCAAAGTTTCTGAATCGGAAGAGAGAATAATTACCTCTGCAACATCCGCATGGCTGGCTTCGGCATCATCGTGACAAATATCATCATCAATAAGACGCATGAAAAATAAACCAAGTGAGTCAAGCTCTACCTCAAAGTCCAGATTATCCACATCATCATCAGGGGCCGGATTAGAAGATGCAGTGGTTCTTTTCCTATGGGCAGTCTTCTTCACAGCTTTAGTCTTTTGCCGAGTTGCTCTTTCCGGTTTGCTGGTTTTTCTGGTTTCTCCTGCGGCAGTTTCTTGCTCCAAAACGGATCATTGCCCTGATTACACAGACACTGATATTAAACAAAGACCAGATATATCATTAACAGATTCAGCAAAAAGAAAAATCAAAGTCTTACAGCTGGCGGTTTGTTGGTGGCACAGAAGGGAAGCAGGCCGTTTCTAGCACAGACGTGTTCCGGTTCATTCAGCATCTTATTCACAGCCTCTGTGATTTCTTCATCGGTGAGTTGGATTTTGGAATGTCGCAGTGGGTCATCAACACCGCCAGTATACTCGCACATCAAACCGGAGCGCTGACTAAGGGGCAGTACACTCCATGATATCCAACAGCGAGCGAGATCAACCCCTGTTAAACCGTTGGCCATAAAGGCTCTGAGCTTTGACAGTTGAGGAGCATATTTGCTTCTCTCCTGTGCAGTCAATCTTTGTGGAAAAGGGTGTGTATTGCTGAGCCACTCCGGACGAAAGCCAGGCAAGGGATTCTCATCAGCAGGGGAGGTGTCTTTGCAGTAGAACCATGTCTGATTCCATTCTTTGGGGTGGCTATCCAGTTTGGCGTGAGGGTATGTGACCTCTTTCCTTTTCTGAATCGCCACGCCACCCAACTCCGTATTGGAGCCGTCAGTAAACTCAGTACGGCGGTTTAGATGAAAAAGGTCTCTGAACAATTCCACTGTGGGCTCCTCTTGAAAGAACGCTTCACAGAGCACTTGGAAGTGACACATATTTGTAACAGAGTTGGGGCCAGTATCTTGTGGATGGAGCTGGAAATCGGCTAAAACATCCCGGTAAAATTTAGAACCGGGCGACTTAAAGCCCCGGGTTAAGTGATCTACGAAAACAACAACCTCTCCTTCTCGAGGTGTGGGAGGGCATTCTTTGCCAGGAGCCCTCCAATGGATGGTATCTTTGCTGCCTAAAGCGCCAATCAGGACTAAATCATCCAGTTGAGCCTCTGTGACGCGAGAAGGAACCCAATTGCACTCATACACTTGCTTGGCCATGATGGAATCTACAAGGTAGAAGATCCCGGTTCAAAAATGCATTTAATCAAGATACATTGGTATGGGCACTGTTAAATCGGAGACAGAACTATCTGAACCGGAGTTTTATGAAGCAACAAGCATCTGGCGGTTCAATAAGGGGACTAATGGCATATACCGGTTTGGAAAAAATTTCTATAAGGTTAAACCGCCTGATCTAAGCATTGCGGATGGACAAGTACGTAGAAACAGGTTTCACAAGATTTCCTTATAGCATTGGATCTGAAGCAAGTTCAGAAAAGAGATAAATACTTAGAGGTTCAAAGGAGCAGTACCGAACCAATGAGCAAAACGTTCATATAGATCTATGGTTTGAGATGCATAAGTGAAGGCGAAGGTCAAACAACTATCATTGCACAGAGTAAAGATTTGCGGATTCATCTAAAGATCTATCGTATGAGCAAGAGGCAGACGATGAACACTGAAGAACTGTGAAATCCTAGGTCAGATCTGCGGGGGAAAGGATAGAAGATTTACCGGAGCTGAGGAAGATGCGGAAGGTTGCCGCGATGCTCTGGTGCGCTCAGGTTGATGCAGCGGCCAAGGATGAGGCAGAGGTCGACGGCGGCGGCGGAGCTCCGAGGCTGGCGACGCGAGGAAGACGAAGAAGGCACGGAAGGAGAAAAGAAATGACCCTTCGGTCCTATTTATAAGGCGAAAAAACATGAGTCAGGCGCGACAATCAAGGGGCCACAAAATGGAGCTGTCGCCTCGATTTCTGCCGATCTATTAAACAAAGAAGCATAATGGATAGCTTCGTTATGACAGGTGACGTCACTCCGGTTTACAGCAATCAGAGAAGATGACATCATGGCGGTTTACCAATTTATAAGAAGATGTCGAAGATGAAGCTTTTATTAAAGGATTGACATGAACCCGTTCAAATCAATCTGGGGCCTAATGTTGGGGATATTACTACTGGGCATAAACCGGCCTATCTGGGCCGGGTTAACTTCGTCAGTAATTAAATATGTTAAAGCCCAAGAAGACAGAGGAGGGCTCAAGGCCCATGGTCGGTTCAAGGCCTGTAGCCATAAACCGGCGTTAGTAGTTAACTTGTATTGTAAGTTAGGAATAAGTAGAGACCAAACCGGACACATCTATGAGCCGGTATTGGGACTCCGTAAAGCCGACAGGAGTCACCCGTGTATATAAGGGGACGACCCGGCGGCGGTTCAAGGACAACAGACAACAACTCAAGACATAGGCGAAGCTTGTTTGCTCCCTAGTCATCGAAACCCCATCAATTCCATCACAACTAGACGTAGGCTTTTACCTTCATTGAAGGGGCCGAACTAGTATAAACTCTCTTGCGTCCCTGTGTCTGCTTTAACCCCTTCAAGCTAACCCGTCGCGATGGCTCCACGACTAAGTCCTTTCTCTAGGACATCTGCCGTGACAAAACCACGACACATACCAAGGGAAGTCCAAACAAGACGAAACTTTTTGATAATTTTTTTAGACAAGAAGACACCCTGTAAGGTTCGGGAGGAGGCCAGAATACGTAAGAGGGAGCGACAAGGTAGGGGGCGCGCCTGGCACCCCTTTTGCTTTGATTGACCTAATTCAAACACTATGAAGTCCCATATATCCAGAAACCCCCAGGGGAGGTCCCAAAACAATTCTTCCGCTGTTGCAAGCCTCTGTTCTTCCGCTATCCCATCTGAAGGCCTTATCAGGTACTCTATTAGGGGGAATTCATCATGGAGGCCATCTTCATCAACCTTACTGCCTCCATGATGATGTGTAATAACAGGACCTACGGGTCCATAGCAGTAGCTAGATGGATGTCCCTCTCTCTCTCTCCCTCTCTCTCTCTTGATATTCAATACAATGATCCCATCTAAGATGAATGTGATGTTTAACTTTTGCAGTGTGTTTGTTGTGATCCTATGAACTATGGGTTTATGATCAAATTATTCATTGAAAGTATTTGAACCTTTTCTGAGATTTATCTATGTGTGATTTTATAGTCTTGTATTTCTACCCGATCAATCTCTTATGGCCAATTAGATTGATTTATTTTAGTGGGAGAGGTGTTTGGCAGTGGGTTCAAATCTTGCGGTGTCCTTACTCTGTGGTAAGAGGAGTTGCAAGGCACATATTTGTATTATTGCTACTAAGGGTAAAACGATGGGGTTCGAACATATTATTTGGTATTACTTTGTCTATATTATGTCATCTTGCTTCAAGCATCACTCTGTTTTTTATGGACTTAATACTTTGAGATGCATGTTCGCTAGTGGTCTTGGGGTGGAGTAATAGTAGTAGATGCAGATGGATGTGAGTCTACTTATATTGGACGTAATGCCTATATATTGATCATGCCATGAAGAATCATCATAACTATGCGCTATTATGTGAATAGCCCAACAATAATTTGTTTACCCACCGTTGCTATGCTCATCAGAGAGATGCCTCTAGTGAACGCTATGGCCCCCGGGTCCATTCACTTCACTAAAACCCTAAAAATACTTGCTACAATTTATTTACTTTTTATGCTATCTATCTACCACTATCAGATTTAATCCTTGCAGTTAACGAGTACAAGTGGATTGACAACCCTCTTGCTCGCGTTGGGTGCAAGTGTTTGCTTTGTGTTTGTGCAGGTACCGCTTATCTTGTTTGTGTGGTGTCTCCTACTGGTTCGCTAACCTTGGTTCTTAACCGAGGAAAATACTATCTACTACTATACTACATCACCCTCCTCTTTAGGGAAATCCCAACACCAATCACAAGTAGCAGCGCCGCATCGCCTTCCCCCCAGCCACATTGACGCTTTGGCGTCTCAAGGAGGCCATTCCTATATCATCTAGCTGCTGGCGAGCCATCAGACTGTTTGCTCCATGTTGCACACAAGGTGTTCGACGGAATTCCTACAAGGTAAAATAATGTTGTGCTTTTCTTTGCATATGTAGTTATACACCGAAGATTGAGCTTAATAGTGAGTTTCGAGTGTACAAGAGTTGATGTGACTCCAACTTTTCCGATGATACCTCGTTGGAGAGGAGTATGAAGAGGAGGAGGGAGATATTGCATTGATCTTGACAATGCACAAGAACAAGAGCCCGAAGCATGGCAGTTCCGTCTTTAGCCGCGAGTTTTTATGGAGAGAATGGAAGAGGCGCATGGCCGATTGATGCACAACTACTTTGGGCAGAATACTTGTTCCAGTGAGGTACTTTGAATGATCAAGTCTTTCGAGAGGTCCCGCGGGCAAGATTTGAATTACACCGTGCGGTCAATTAGAAGGCAAGACCAAATTGAACGCTTTTTGGAGGTATACCATCACATTATAGATGCAGATACACGTGATGATCTTCAAAAAGATCTCATGGAGAAGTGGTGGACATGATATGGGAATTATCAGTCCTAGTTGTATCTCTATGTTTGTTATATTTGTGTGATGAACTTTGTTGTATTGTGTGCTGAAAAAGACTTTGTTATTATGTTTCATGAACAATTTGTGTTGCATTTGATGTTGTGGGTTTGAATGATAAACTATGTAGTAATTTGATGGTGTGGATTGATAGAATTATTATTATGTATGTTTTGGCATATTTAAGTCATGTTTGATATTATTTGTATGCAATATGCATGTTATTTGAGATGGAAAGTGCAGATGCCGCTGTCGTGGCAGCTGTTGGAGATGACCCATATTTATGCAAAAAAAATATTTTTCGTGCCAGTTTTTTTCTCAAACCTTTTTGGGTGCCTATGGAGGTGCTCTAATGCTGAACATAAGGTTTTGTAAGTGCCTTAACATAAGTTTTTACATGCACTGCATACTATAGCTAGTATATCTTGATTCCATAATTCTTAATTTCTCAAATTGCCACATAACACAAACACATAAACTGTTTCATGTTCATTCTGCGCCTCCCATTTCCACAACGATCTTGCCAGTGGCATGCCCCTCCATGCTCTTAGCCCAGGCCTCCTGCGCTCTGCTCAGCGGGTGCCGCGAGTCCACCGTCGTCCTGAGCTTCCCCTGCCTAGCCAAGCCCACCAGCCACTCCATCTCCTCCCGCTTGGGCGCCAGCATCAGTGGCGCCAGCCTCTTCTTGGCGAAGGTCGCCTTCTGCAGGATCGACGTGAGCGCGGCGCCGACCCCCGGCGTGACGTCCGCCGCCGTGCCGCCCTCGTCGGCCAGCACCGCCTTGAGCGCCGGCCACGGCACCCCCGCCGCGCAGTTCGCCACCGCGTCGTACCTCCTGCCCGACGGGCTCCGCAGGGCCGCGCCCTCGGGCGTCCCGTAGTCCAGCACCTCGTCGGCGCCCAGGCCCCGGACAAAGTCCACGTTGCGCGCGCCGCAGGTGGCCGTGACGTGGAGGCCTGCGAGCTTCGCGAGCTGCACGGCGTAGTGGCCCACGCCGCCCGAGGCCGCGGTCACCAGCACGTTCTTCGGGCCGGTGGTGCCGGAGGTCCCGTCGAAGCTGACCCCGGCGAGCTTGAGCAGCTGCAGCGCGGAGCCTCCGGCGGCCGGCAGGCAGGCGCCTTCGACGGCGGACACCTCCGGCGGCCTCGCCACCGTGAGCGACGCCGGCGCCACCGCGTACTCGGCGAGCCCGCCGCCGCTCTGCATAGTACAGGCAACGGGTCTCGAGCGTGTCAGAAGCAGAACATTAAGATTTTGACTGTTGGGTAGTACAGACGGAATGGTAGCGTGGCACCATGGCGGTGAATGCGTTGTCTTTGCTTACCGGGAAGCTGATGGAGATGACCTTGTCTCCCGGCTTGAAGTTGGTCACGCCGCTGCCCAGCTCCACCACCTCGCCGGCCAGATCGCCCACTGCATGTTTCGCCATGGCAAGAATTCTTGCATGAGCATTGAGCATCCAGTATACATGTGGAATTTGATGCAGTGCCCATGTAAAAGGGTCCATCAGTCTGCATCAGCCTGTTTTAGTCTGCATTCAAGTCATTTTCCCTTCTCAAACTGTCTACGTTCAAGTAGTTTTATCTAGAATCGGGAGCAACTGCTTGAATTGGTACGGATTTTAGAAGCTTGTTTCGTTTCTGATTCAGCAGCAGAGAACTAACAGTGGAATCAAAAAAGTTCACTCCTCAAGAAAAAGAAAAAATTCAGTAGGAAGCAGAGCATGGTAGTTGTGACAGGGGGACGGGATCATAATCACTAGCCAAACGATATCGAGGGGGTTTAATCAGCCTTCAAGCCGGTAGGTATCCTGCGACTTTCATCTCTGTTTGGGGATTATTGCCGCAACCAAGTCTGAATTGGGCAGCCATGTCTCGGTCTGAAGCTAGTTACCTGGCGTGAAGGGGAACTTGCCGGGGAGGAAGGGGCGGAGCATGCCCTTCTGGATCTTCCAGTCGATGGGGTTGATGCTGGCCGCCTCCATCTTCAGCAGCACCTCGCCCTTCTTCGGCGACGGCACCGGCACCTCCACATGCTGTCCATGAAATTCACCATGGTGTTATTAGTCGGCCAGTTCCATCAGTGAACAAACACATCGAAGAAGAAGAAGACGAGATGATTTTCAGCTCAGTTGTGCACACAGAGAGATCGTACCTTGAGGCCTTCAGCTCCACCGCCATACTTGTCGTACTGCACGGCTCTCATCGTCCTCGGGGTCGCCATGGCAGCGCCGTGTCCCCGCGTGCGAGAGAGAGAGAGAGGAGAAAGAGAGAAGGACGAGGGTACTGCTGGTGGGCGGTGTGGTGTGTAATGCGCTGATGCTGATATGGTTGGCCCTTGTGGACGGGACGTGTCCGTACTCGCTGTAGCCTGCTGAACCATCACCAACAACAACGTGTCCAACGTGTCCGGATGCCGCAGAGTGTGCCGTAGTGGTGACGCTGCCCATGTTTCGCCAGGGCTTTTCTTTTCCTTTTGCTGTTTCCCCCCTGCCTGTCTGCAGGCTTGACGCTTCAGCATCTGTTGGTCTATAGATCTTTTTTTGTAGGAACTCTAAAATATAGAATATTATTGAAAAATATATTCTCTGAAATCTCTTTGGTTTATATATAGGAATATATTTATATTTCTATGTATAGTGTAAAAATATGGTCTTACATTTCGGATGAAGCGAGTAGGATAGAAACAAAATTTTCACATTTCTAAAGGAAAAAAGACATTAGCCTAGACCCAATAAAAATGTTCTTAAACTATGAATCAAATGTCACATCTTTTCTTATAAAAACTAAGATACATGTAATCTCACTTTCTATAATTTTTCATGGTATTCCTACCCGTCCTGAGAGAGGAGTTCCAGTGGTAGAACAAACCCGTACCTCGCGTGGCACGGTGGCTATAAAGGGGCCTCGCCATGCAGCGTTTTTCTACTCCCCCAATGGATTTTCGCAAAAACTGCGCGAAGCAACATGGCCTTCGTCGTAAGGGGCTATGCCAAATCACACTATTATGAATTGTTTGGGATGTTTAGCCATTTAGTTTGCACCCTTTTGAATGTGTGGTAATTGTGATTTATTAGGGTGATCTTTCATATTAAAAATATCAAGAAGTTAGTGTTTGCTATCTCTTGAGCACTGCGTTGGTTTTTCCCGAAGAGGAAGGGATGATGCAACAAAGTAGCGTAAGTATTTCCCTCAGTTTTTAAGAACCAAGGTATCAATCCAGTAGGAGGCTCCGCGCCAATCCCTCGTACCTGCACAAAACAAATAAATCCTCGCAACCAACGCGATAAGGGGTTGTCAATCCCTACACGGCCACTTACGAGAGTGAGATCTGATAGATATGATAAGATAATTCTTTTGGTATTTTTGTGATAAAGATGCAAAGCAAAATAAAAGCAAAGGAAATAACTAAGTATTGGGAGATTAATATGATGAAGATAGATCCGGGGGCCATAGGTTTCACTAGTGGCTTCTCTCGAGAGCATAAGTATTCTATGATGGGTGAACAAATTACTGTTGAGCAATTGACAGAATTGAGCATAGTTATGAGAATATCTAGGTATGATCATGTATATAGGCATCACGTCCGAGACAAGTAGACCGACTCCTGCGTGCATCTACTACTATTACTCCACTCATCGACCGCTATCCAGCATGCATCTAGAGTATTAAGTTAATGAAAACAGAGTAACGTCTTAAGCAAGATGACATGATATAGAGGGATAAACTCATGCAATATGATGAAAACCCTATCTTGTTATCTTCGATGGCAACAATACAATACGTGCCTTGCTGCCCCTACTGTCAC
Source organism: Triticum urartu (assembly GCF_003073215.2). Classification (NCBI taxonomy): domain Eukaryota; kingdom Viridiplantae; phylum Streptophyta; class Magnoliopsida; order Poales; family Poaceae; genus Triticum; species Triticum urartu. Next base: position 469,745,927 of record NC_053026.1, on the reverse strand, counting down.
TGGGAAAGGACACCGCAAGATTGAACCCAAAGCTGAGCACTTCTCCCATTGCAAGAAAGATCAATCTAGTAGGCCAAACCAAACTGATAATTCAAAGAGACTTGCAAAGATAACCAATCATACATAAAAGAATTCAGAGAAGATTCAAATATTGTTCATAGATAGACTTGATCATAAACCCACAATTCATCGGTCTCAACAAACACACCGTAAAAAGAAGATTACATCGAATAGTTCTCCACAAGAGAGGGGGAGAACATTGTATTGAGATCCAAAAAGAGAGAAGAAACCATCTAGCTACTAACTATGGACCCGTAGGTCTGAGGTAAACTACTCACACTTCATTGGAGGGGCTATGGTGTTGATGTAGAAGCCCTCCGTGATCGATGCCCCCTCCGGCGGAGCTCCGAAACAGGCCCCAAGATGAGATCTCGTGGATACAGAAAGTTGCGGCGGTGGAATTAGGGTTTTGGCTCCGTATCTGATCGTTTGGGGGTACGTAGGTATATATAGGAGGAAGGAGTATGTCGGTGGAGCAATAGGGGGCCCACGAGGGTGGAGGCCCCCCTACCTCGTGGCCTCCTCTTTTGTGTCTTGACGTAGGGTCCAAGTCTCCTGGGTCTTGTTCGTTGAGAAAATCATGTTCCCGAAGGTTTCAATCCGTTTGGACTCCGTTTGATATTCCTTTTCTTCGAAACCTTAAAACAGGCAAAAAACAACAATTCTGGGCTGGGCCTCCGGTTAATAGGTTAGTCCCCAAAATAATATAAAAGTGAATAATAAAGCCCAATAATATCCAAAACAGTAGATAATATAGCATGGAGCAATCAAAAATTATAGATACGTTGGAGACGTATCAAGCATCCCCAAGCTTAATTCCTGCTCGTCCTCGACTAGGTAAATGATAAAAACAGAATTTTTGATGCAGAGTGCTACTTGGCATAATTTTAGTGTAATTCTTCTTAATTGTGGTATGAATATTCAGATCCGAAAGATTCAAGATAAAAGTTTAATATTGACATAAAAATAATAATACTTCAAGCATATTAACAAAGCAATCATGTCTTCTCAAAATAACATGGCCAAAGAAAGTTATCCCTACAAAATCATATAGTCTGGCTATGCTCCATCTTCACCACACAAAATATTTAAATCATGCAGAACCCCGATGACAAACCAAGCAATTGTTTCATACTTTTGGTGTTCTCAAACTTTTTCAATCTTCACGCAATACATGAGCGTGAGTCATGGATATAGCACTATAAGTGGAATAGAATGGTGGTTGTGGAGAAGACAAAAAGGGAGAAGATAGTCTCACATCAACTAGGTGTATCAATGGGCTATGGAAATGCCCATCAATAGATATCAATGTGAGTGAGTAGGGATTGCCATGCAATGGATGCACTAGAGCTATAAGTATATGAAAGCTCAACAAAAGAAACTAAGTGGGTGTGCATCCAACTTGCTTGCTCATGAAGACCTAGGGCATTTTGAGGAAGCCCATCATTGGAATATACAAGCCAAGTTCTATAATGAAAAATTCCCACTAGTATATGAAAGTGATAACATAGGAGACTCTCTATCATGAATATCATGGTGCTACTTTGAAGCACAAGTGTGGTAAAAGGATAATAACATTGTCCCTTCTCTCTTTTTCTCTCATTTTTATTTTATTTTATTTGGGCATTTTCTCCTCTTTTTTAATGGCCTCTTTTCTTTCTCTTCCTTTTTTTTATTTTTCGTCCAGAGTCTCATCCCGACTTGTAGGGGAATCATAGTCTCCATCATCCTTTCCTCACTGGGATAATGCTCTAATAATGATGATCATCACACTTTTATTTTTCTTACAACTCAACAATTACAACTCGTTACTTAGAACAAAATATGACTCTATATGAATGCCTCCGGCGGTGTACCGGGATATGAAATGAATCAAGAGTGACACGTATGAAAGAATTATGAATGGTGGCTTTGCCACAAATACGATGTCAACTATATGATCATGCTAAGCAATATGACAATGATGGAGTATGTTATAATAAACGGAATGGTGGAAAGTTGCATGGCAATATATCTCGGAATGGCTATGGAAATGCCATAATAGGTAGGTATGGTGGCTGTTTTGAGGAAGGTATATGGTGGGTGTATGATACCGGCGAAAGGTGTGCGGTATTAGAGAGGCTAGCAAAGGTGGAAGGGTGAGAAAAGTGTGTATAATCCATGGACTCAACATTAGTCATAAAGAACTCATATACTTATTGCAAAAATCTACAAGTTATCAAAGCAAAGTATTACGCGCATGCTCCTAGGGGGATAGATTGGTAGGAAAAGACCATCGCTCGTCCCCGACCGCCACTCATAAGGAAGACAATCAAAAAATAAATCATGCTCCGACTTCATCACATAATGGTTCACCATACGTGCATGCTACGGGAATCACAAACTTTAACACAAGTATTTCTCAAATTCACAACTACTCAACTAGTATAACTCTAATATCACCATCTTCATATCTCAAAACAATTATCAAGCATCAAACTTCTCATAGCATTCAACACACTCATAAGGAAGTTATTTTACTATTCTTGAATTCCAAGCATATTAGGATTATTTAAGCAAATTACCATGCTATTTAAGACTCTTAAAATAATCTAAGTGAAGCATAAGAGACCAATAGTTTCTATAAAACAAATCCACCACCGTGCTCTAAAAGATATAAGTGAAGTACTAGAGCAAAACTATATAACTCAAATGATATAAGTGAAGCACATAGAGTATTCTAACAAATTCCAAATCATGTATGGCTCTCTCAAAAGGTGTGTACAGCAAGGATGATTGTGGTAAACTAAAAAGTAAAGACTCAAATCATACAAGGCGCTCCAAGCAAAACACATATCATGTGGCGAATAAAAATATAGCTCCAAGTAAAGTTACCGATAGAAGTAGACGAAAGAGGGGATGCCTTCCGGGGCATCCCAAGCTTTGGCTTTTAGGTGTCCTTAGATTATATTGGGGGTGCCATGGGCATCCCCAAGCTTAGGCTCTTGCCACTCCTTGTTCCATAATCCATCAAATCTTTATCCAAAACTTGAAAACTTCACAACACAAAACTCAAAGTAGAAAATCTCCTGAGCTCTGTTAGCGAAAGAAAACAAAAGACCACTTCAAGGTACTGTAATGAACTCATTATTTATTTATATTGGTGTTAAACCTACTGTATTCCAACTTCTCTATGGTTTATAAACTATTTTACTAGCCATAGATTCATCAAAATAAGCAAACAACACACGAAAAACAGAATCTGTCAAAAACAGAACAGTCTGTAGTAATCTGTAGCTAGCGCAAGATCTGGAACCCCAAAAATTCTAAAATAAATTGCTGGACGTGAGGAATTTATCTATTAATCATCTGAAAAATTAATTAACTAAATAGCACTTTCCAAATAAAACAGACAGCAGTTCTCGTGAGCGCTAAAGTTTCTGTTTTTTACAGCAGGTGTAACAAGACTTTCCCCAAGTCTTCCTAACGGTTCTACTTGGCACAAACACTAATTAAACACAAAAAACACAACCAAAACAGAGGCTAGATAATTTATTTATTGAATAACAGCAAGGAAAAATATTGGGTTGTCTCCCAACAAGCGCTTTTCCTTAAAGCCTTATAGCTAGGCATAATATTTCAATGATGCTCACATGAAAGACAAGAATTGAAGCACAAATAGAGCATCATAAAACACGTGAAAAACACATCTAAGTCTAATATACTTCCTATGCATAGGCATCTTATAAGCAAACAAATTATCAAGGCAAGCAAAAACTAGCATATGCAAGGAGGCGGAAAGAAACAATAGCAATCTCAACATAACGAGAGGTAATTTAGTAACATGAAAATTTCTACCACCATATTTTCCTCTCTCGCAATAATTATATGTAGGATCATAAGCAAATTCAACAATATAGCTATCACATAAAATATTCTCAACATGATCCACATGCATGCAAAGTTGGCACTTTTCCGAAATAGTGGGATTAACATTAACTAAAGTCATGACCTTTCCAAACGCACTTTTATCAAAAACTTCATAAGATTGAAAATTCTCCAAATATGTGGGATCTAAAGTTGAAATTCTTGCAAACCCACTTTCAATATTATTGCAAACATTATAATCAATCTCATATTCATCATGGGGCTTTAATAAATTTTCAAGATCAAAAGAAAAATCACCCCAATCATGATCATTGCAACAAGTAGAGGACATAGCAAAACTAGCATCCTCAAGCTTAGGGTTTTGCATATTATTAGCACAATTGACATTAATAGAATTTATAATAACATCATTGCAATCATGCTTTTTATTCAAAGATCTATCATGAATCACTTCATAAAATACTTCATCACAATTTTCAGATTCACGAATTTCAAGCAAAACTTCATAAAGATAATCTAGTGCACAAAACTCAGTAGCAATTGGTTCAACATAATTGGATCTCTTAAAGAGATTAGCAAGCGGATGAGGATCCATAGATCTTAGGTTCTCTGTTTAGTAATAAATAAACAACTATTCCAACCAAATGAGCAAACGTGCCAAGTAAGACATAAAAGCAAACAAAAAGACGAACAAAAGAAGGGTGAATAAAATGGCAAGGGTGAAGTGGGGGAGAGGAAAACGAGAGGCAAATGGCAAATAATGTAATGCGGGAGATAAGGGTATGTGATGGGTACTTGGTATATTGACTTTTGCGTAGACCTTCCCGGCAACGACACCAGAAATCCTTCTTGCTACCTCTTGAGCACTGGTTGGTTTTCCCCGAAGAGGAAGGGATGATGCAGCAAAGTAGCGTAAGTATTTCCCTCAGTTTTTGAGAACCAAGGTATCAATCCAGTAGGAGGCTACGCGCCAGTCCCTCGTACCTGCACAAAACAAATAAATCCTCACAACCAACGCGATAAGGGGTTATCAATCCCTACACGGCCACTTACGAGAGTGAGATCTGATAGATATGATAAGATAATATTTTTGGTATTTTTGAGATAAAGATGCAAAGCAAAATAAAAGAAAAGTTAAAGCAAAGGAAATAACTAAGTATTGGGAGATTAATATGACGAAGATAAACCCGGGGGCCATAGGTTTCACTAGTGGCTTCTCTCGAGAGCATAAGTATTCTACGGTGGGTGAACAAATTACTGTTGAGCAATTGACAGAATTGAGCATAGTTATGAGAATATCTAGGTATGATCATGTATATAGGCATCACGTCTGAGACAAGTAGACCGACTCCTGCCTGCATCTACTACTATTACTCCACTCATCGACCGCTATTCAGCATGCATCTAGAGTATTAAGTTAATGAAAACAGAGTAACACCTTAAGCAAGATGACATGATGTAGAGGGATAAACTCATGCAATATGATGAAAACCCCATCTTGTTATCCTCGATGGCAACAATACAATACGTGCCTTGCTGCCCCTACTGTCACTGGGAATGGACACCGCAAGATTGAACCCAAAGCTAAGCACTTCTCCCATTGCAAGAAAGATCATTCTAGTAGGCCAAACCAAACTGATAATTCGAAGAGACTTGCAAAGATAACCAATCATACATAAAAGAATTCAGAGAAGATTCAAATAATGTTCATAGATAGACTTGATCATAAACCCACAATTCATCGGTCTCAACAAACACACCGCAAAAAGAAGATTACATCGAATAGTTCTCCACAAGAGAGGGGAGAACATTGTATTGAGATCCAAAAAGAGAGAAGAAGGCATCTAGCTACTAACTATGGACCCGTAGGTCTGAGGTAAACTACTCACACTTCATCGGAGGGGCTATGGTGTTGATGTAAAAGCCCTCCGTGATCGATGCCCCCTCCGGCAGAGCTCCGGAACAGGCCTCGAGATGGGATCTCGTGGATACAGAAAGTTGCGGCGGTGGAATTAGGATTTTGGCTCCGTATCTGATCGTTTGGGGGTACGTAGGTATATATAGGAGGAAGGAGTACGTCGGTGGAGCAACAGGGGGCCCACGAGGGTGGAGGGCGCGCCTGGGGGGTAGGCGCACCCCCTATCTTGTGGCCTCCTCTTTTGTGTCTTGATGTAGGGTCCAAGTCTTCTGGGTCTTGTTCGTTGAGAAAATCACGTTCCCGAAGGTTTCATTCTGTTTGGACTCCATTTGATATTCCATTTCTTCGAAACCCTAAAACAGGCAAAAAATAGTAATTCTGGGCTGGGCCTCCGGTTAATAGGTTAGTCCCAAAAATAATATAAAAGTGGATAATAAAGCCCAATAATGTCCAAAACAGTAGATAATATAGCATGGAGCAATCAAAAATTATAGATACGTTGGAGACGTATCAGTGTTCTCCCAATTGTAGTGCTGTCTGGATGCATGTCACTTCGTGATGCGTCATGCTACCATGGGTACGAACAACTTGAACCATAGGAGGCAGGTGTGGTCAGACCACACAGCGAGATAATTTAGTTGTCTTGACGTTCATGGCAAGAGAATCTTAAGCTCTAAACACGCCCATCGAAAGATGAACAAGAGTCACAGAGAGATGTGATTGGCAAGTTGGCCTACCAGTTGAAATTTTCATCATCAGTGATGCTATCATCATTGGCGAACAATTGAGACATGGGTCTTGAATTGCTCACAATCAATTATGAGAGATGTTGGTTTGAGTGGAAGTGCACTTTAAAATTAAAATTGTTTAATTACTAAGTGCAATTTGTTATGAACATTTCTAAGTATAATTTGCATTATAGTTGTAGAATAATGGCTCGTGTTTTCACCTTCCATGTTGAAATTGATTAGCTATTTTAAAACATCTACTTAAAATATTACGGTTGGTACTGTAATGTGAGGATTGTCCTCAAAAGCACCCAGAAGGACTATGTTCTATTGCATGCTTTTTATATGCTGATGCTATGGATGATGAGATTCACATCCTTCCTCCAAAAGCTAGAATCCTGTCACAGCCAAAGTGCAATATGCTTGCTTTCATGAGACCCGAATTTCAAAACATTTGGATAGTTATGTGATATTCTTGAATTTTTTTTCAGGAACAAACAAAGGCTGGAAGATATGAAATATCCAAAGCAATATTTGCTTACAGGTTTAACTAGAGTGTTCTCTATGCTTAAGACTGATATGAGTGGGATCCAGAAGAACACTAGTCATATGATGATGGTGAATAAAGCGATAACTTAAAGAGAAAGGACAAGTCCAAAGGGTGATAGTGAGATTTAGACACCTAGGAAGTTTTGGTGTTAGTGCCACTCTTAAAATTGGGTACTTCTTCTATGAGTATGAGAAATATTGGAAGTAAAAAATTTTAAAAGTTTGAAGGCAAAAAGAGAGAAGACTGGTAGGTCCACCTCAGGTATGAAGGTCATATGTGTTATAGATGTATAGATGGTTGGTCAAATGTGTAATTCTTAGGAATTGTGAATAAATTGTTAGTCTTTTAATTTTTTTATTGTGATTAAAAGTTGATCACAAGGACACCAATTTGATTGCATACTTTTGTAACTCGATGCAAGAACTACTACATCCTAAAAGACTAGCTAGTAATGAGGTATGGACGCGATGAGGACATAGTTAAAGTTACTATGCTAACCATCAATGTATTACCTCTTTATTTATCTTCATAATTTATTTAAAATTTTAGTACACTATTACTACAGTCTAGCCTATTGCATCATGATTGTTGTAAAGGGGCTCATAAAAGAACAATTGCTGTTTAAATTACGTAAAGGCCATACTTTTATTGTGAATGGGATTTATGTATGGATCTTGATGATAGTACTTGACATCCATAAAACTGACACTAAATGTTGCAAGACTAAAAGAATGCCACATATGTGTGACACTGTATTTGGTCACATTGAAGAAACCCGCATTTAGAAATTCCATGGTGATGGATTTTGAAGTAATTTGATTAAATAATCATCTAACACTTGCAGCCTTTTCTAAATGTAGCTTTCCCAGTTTCATACTTATAGGATCATAACATGAGTGATTCGGCAGATTTGGGCCTAACAAACAAGTTTTCCGTCATTCCAACATGCATCAAATAAAGTCCAGATTCTAGCATGCATCAAACAAAGCCAGATCAACATCATACTCTGTTCTTACACTTCTTCTTTTTGCATGGAAATCTTTGTACGGACTAGGTGGAGTCGCCCGCTCATTATGGGGTGGATAAAAAATGCTCCATTACATGAGTAAAAATTATGGCGTGCATAAAAAACTGTCATCCGAAAATTTAGTTCTAGAACTCGCTAATTCAAAATAGTTAGGATGCTCTATAGAACATACTTATCACCACTGTGAATTTGTGAACTTGCACTGATGTTCTACAACTTAGATTATTTGACAGTCATCAATATGTCTCTCTCATATATATCACCACTGCAATTTGCATGACGAACAGAACATGTTGATTTGAGAAAAATGCCACACACATGTTGATTATACTCGTTGCATCTAATATAAGTCACTGTATAAAGCAACTGAGCCACAATGTATTGGCAAGAGCTGCAAGAGCCAATGTAGTTGATGGGGTTCATGTTGGCCGCCTCCATCTTGAGCAGCACCTCGCCTTTGTTCGGCGACGGGACCGGCACCTCCACACGCTGCGAGTGAAAGTAACCAGACTTTGGTGGCCTTTGTTTGGGCTACAGATTGTGATTCCCGGATTCTAGCCTAGTCAAAATCGGATTCACAAACAAACAGGCAGATTCGCAGGCCAGCTGCCCAGAATTGATTCTGCAAATTGCATTGGACAGCGGCGGAAGCTGGAATCTGCGATTTTGCTGATTCCCGAGCTGCCACTAACCCCCTTTCAAATATGGGCCAACTTCTCTCCATTATTACAATGGAAATGCCACCGCCTTCCCCAGCTCAACTTCTCCATCGACGAGTCCTTCCTTCGTCAGTTCGCATCTCATCCACACCGAACAGCCCCCGTCGATGGCTCTCTAGGGTTTGCCCGCCGCCACCTTCGCAAGCCCCATCGCCGGCCCCGTCTCTCCCCCGCCCCGTTGCCGGCCCGCCCCCGCCCCGTCGCCGACCCTCCCCCGCCCCGTCGCCGGCCCCGTAGCCGCCCTGTCGCCGGCCCACGCACCACGCCGGAGCTCCAGCTGCACCACGCCGGAGGTCCCCCTTGCCCCCCGTCTCCACGTCCTCCCTGACTGCACCAGCTCTGCCCCATCTCCTTCCTATGAGGAGAAAAGGTAATTGTTCAGTCCCAAAAAATGTAATTGTTCAGATTTAGTAATAGGTTAGTAATTGTTCAGATTAGTAATAGGCCTTGATTCCATGCTGAATGTTCTGTAAATTGCTGATGGATTGATGGCGGATCAAGTATAGTTTCACATATTATTTGATGAGACTATGATGATTGGTGCATATTTTGGATGATATGTGTACGTATGTAAGACTATGATGTTTAGTACATATTTTGGATGATATGTGCACGTATGTAAGACTGATGGTTGGTCCATATATGGATGATATATTTCGTATGGAAGACTACGAGGGTTGATTCTTTTTTTGGATGTTACTTTTCCTATGTTTGTGTCGGATGATATATTCATACCATCATGTCATTTTTCCATAAATATATTCTATATATTGTGTTTTTGTGCTAGTTCTCACTTTATCAAGTCAAAACATATAACTTATGCTTTGATCTGCATATAAACATCACAGTCAGCAATCGAGGGTGTTACTGACATTTCACAACACCCACAACTGCTAAAGCTGACAAACAGCAGGGCAAACAAACAACCAGATTCTGATTCTTAGGAATCCAGAGCCACAGCTGATTCTCAGGAATCCATAGCAAAGTGATTCTCAGGAATCTGTAGCCTAAACAAAGGGGGCCTTTGCCGGTCAGTTCCATCAGTGAACACGTCCAAGAAGAAGAGATGATGTTCAGTTCAGTTGTGCACACAGAGAGATCGTACCTTGAGGCCTTCTATTCCGCCGCCATACTTGTCGTACTGCACAGCTCTCATGGCTCGTCTTCGGAGTCGCCATGGACGTGCCGTGCTGCCTGCTTCTGCCGGGTGCGCGCGTGTGTGTGAGAGAGTGACTGTTGGGTGGTGTGATATGGTTGGCCCTTGAACGTGCCCGTTCTCGCGGGTACGTGAACTAGAACCACCAAGCCTGTCCAATCTCCAATGTGTCCCGATGCCCAAGAGTGTACCCGCTGCAGTGATGCGCATGTTTCGCCAGGACTTTTCTTTTCTTTTCTTTTGCTGTCTGTGCGCTCAACTCTTCTGGTAATTGAACGGGCAGTTTACCTGCCGATTTTGTAAACGCGTCACGGCGGCCATCAAAAGTACTCCCTTCGTTTCAATAATATAGTGTGCCTGAGATTTCTGAGATTAAATTTGACCGTGAATTTAACTACCAAGATCAATTACGGCGGGAGCAAAAATTATGTCACTGTATTCGTATTTTTGATATGAATTCAGTAATATAATTTTTGCTTCCGCCGCAAATTGGTCTTGTTGGTTAAATTTATGGTTAAACTTTAATCTTGATAAGCGTGGACACACTATATTATAAAATGAAGGAAGTACTTCACCCATCAGTGTAAAAGACACTTTTATATTGTAAGACAGATTAGACTAGTGTTAGAAAAGATCTTATATTATATTCCCTCCGTTTCAAAATAGAGTAGATGACTCAACTTTGTATTAACTCTGTACTAAAAGCAACTCCAACGGACCCTTTTGCATTAACTCAATGACAGGATTAACACCAGGGCCCTTTTGCAGAGAAAAGGTTTTTTTTTGCAGGATTACACTTATGTCATGTGCAACCTGCAAGCCCTGGAAACAAGGGATCACCTTTTCTTTCATTGTCAATTTACACAATTATGCTGGAGCTACATTTGCACCAATTGGCAGCCAGCACATACAGGCATTCAGGAGGAAATTAGCAACCTAAAGCAACTGCTGAGTGTACCATATGCGATGGAGATATCATCCTAACCTGCTGGGCAATCTGGACAACTAGGAATGATCACATATTCCAACACATTCAGCCAAGCATATACAGATGCAGAAAGAAGCTAAAAGAAGAACTCAAATGGATCATCTACAGAGTCAAGAGGAAGGAATACAGTGGATTTGAGGCTTGGATCAAATCCTTTAGATAACTTGCTATGCTGCTGCTGTATTTGTTGTTTACTGTCTCTTCTTTCTTTCCTTAGTTTTGTTTGTATCTTCTATGTATAGTTTTTATTTTTTTATTTTTTCAGACCTTATTCTTTGTACTATATATTTTTGAAAATCAATAAAAATACGCAGCAGAGTCCTGCTGTTTCCCTAAAAAAAAAAACTCCAACAGGCCGACCCAAAGGACGATGATTTCGTCCGCTTTTTGTCCGTTTGAGTCGGCCAGACGGACACGGATGCCCGCTTCCGCATTTGGGTCGGCACTGCGCCCAACGCTGGCCTGCGACCCATTTAGATGGCGCCAAAAAAATGAACGCATGTATATTTAAAAAAAAGAGAAATTGCATTAATTAAACATTAAAGCCCGCCATGAAGGCCGGCGAGAGTCTACACGTCCACATTTGCATAAAAAAACAACCTAAACTACGAGGAGGCGCGCTGCCCTAGGCGGCGTCGTCGTCGTCCTCGGGGTCCGTGAGGTCGATGAGCGTCGGCGCCGGCCCGGCCCAGGCGAACGCCGTCTTCCAGAGCGCTGCCATGTCGGGCTGTGCCGGCGCAGGCAGTGCCGGAGCGGGGGGCTGTGCGGCCACCTGTGCAGCCGCGGCCTGGCGCGCCTCCTCCTCGGCCTCGCGCTCGAGCATCTCCTCGTACTCGCCTTGCCAGCGCTCCTCTGCCAGCCGGCGCTGGCGCCACATCTCGAGGTAGGCCTGCTCCTGCGCCGGCGTCGCCCCCAGCCAGACCGGTGGAGCGGACACCCACTCGCGCACCACTCCATTCCAGGGGAAGCGCGCGATGGGCTCGGGCTCGGGCTCCGACGGCGGCTGCGTCTTAATGGGGGACGGCGGGGCCACCGGCGGCACCACGCTGTCGCCCGCCACAGAGAGGGCAAGGGCATGCGCCATTTCCGCCTCGTAGCAGGCCTCCTCTTCCGCCTACGCCGCCTCCGCCGCCTCCGTTCTGCGCCGTTCGTCATCTTCGCTCTCACGGTAGACGGCGCAAGGGCCGCCTGGTAGGCGTCCTCCGCCGCCTGGTCCTCCTCGCGGACGACCAGCGGCGTTGGCCTCCGGTCAACCTTGCGCACGCCCCGACGCCTCGCCTCCTCATGCTCAAAGGCGAACCACCTCGCCCAGTTGGGCGAGTTGGTTGCGTAGGCGGAGTCGCGGCGCTGCTCCGCCGTCAGCAGCGCCCACCGGCGCCGCACCTCCTTCGCGTGAGCACGAGCCGACCGCGGCGCCGCCGGCACTGGGATCCTATCTGGATCCAGATACCAGTCGTGCGGCAGCGTCACGTCGGGATACGGCAGCGGCTGGCGGTTCTGCCAGTGCCACTCCGCCTGGTGCACTGGCACGCTGACGCGCTGCCTCTGTCGGCGAGGCGCCGGCGGGGGTGGGAGAAACTCGGAGGGGAAAGGGGTGGCGGGGGACTTGCCCTTGGCCTTGCTGCCGCTGGCGCCGAAGAAGAGGCTCATCGTCGTTGTGGCTGCGGTGGCTAGGGTTTGCCGGCGACGAGGGAGCAAGGGTGGGCAGATGGGGACGGCGAGTTTAGATGAGGACGGCCCCGCCGCACGGTCGGCTTAAAAAAGGACGAGCGCCGTCGTTGATGCGTGGGCCCGTCGTCATAAATTAAGCTGACCGCGTGGGCAGGGGGTAGTTGGACGGCCGCCATGTGGGGACGCGGTGGATAGCGAGAGGGCGCGCGAAGCGTCCGTTCGGCGTCCGCGCCGACGCATTTGGGGCGCAAATTTGGGCCGCAAATGCGTCGGCGCGGACGCGACACGGACGTGATTTGAGTTTGGATTGGCGCGTTGGGCCGCCACTTTTATTCGCGCCGATCCAAACGGACGTAGACGGACGAAATGGATCAGTTCTTTGAAGTTGCTTTAAAATTAGTACAAAATTGGGCCATCTATTTTGAAACGGAGGAAGTAGAACTGAGGCCAGACTAGTATATCAAACAAGAAGAAATACCTCCGACGCGGTGGTCGGGCAGAGTGCAGGAATCTCTGGTTGGAGGGAATCATGCATGCTGTTTTGATAGCCAGTTTGTTTGAGTGCGTAATTTAACTTGTCAGAGCAACTCTAGCAGATCCTGTATCCCGCCGGCTCGCAAAACGTGTTTGCAGTTCGCGCAAAATCGCTTTTGCAGACCGGTGTGGGCTGGCACAGATGCAGACCCCTCAAACGGATCTGTAAAAAAGTATATTCATGAAATATGCTTTTTTATGGGTCGACTATACGGGTTCTGTTCGGATACCATCGTGACGACCCGCAAACAGATAAACTGCAAATCTCGCATTAGATATAGGAATTCACAAACAAGTTCAAATTCAAACGACATAAACAGTTTTACGCGTAAATAGAAGCCAAGTTCATTATGACTAACGCAAAGGAGGGCCCTGCAAAAGGTTTGCGCCCATGTCCGGCATCATCTTGATCGATTTTCACTCCGCGCCATCGAGTCCACCTTGGAGTTCATCGGCGCCACAGAATCCACCTCCGTCGCTTGTTCCAACTCCCGCACCGAAATCATCCACATTGCCACCATATGGAGCGGAGAAAACATCACCGGAACTGTAGCACGGACCGGCCGACGGCACCATTCTTCTCTTCAAGGTTTCTCTCCTTGCCATATATGAAGGAAATATGCCCTAGAGGCAATAATAAAGTTATTATTTATTTCCTTATATCATGATAAAAGTTTATTATTCATGCTAGAATTGTATTATCCGGAAACATAATACTTGTGTGAATACATAGACAAACTAAACGTCACTAGTGTGCCTCTACTTGACTAGCTCGTTAATCAAAGATGGTTATGTTTCCTAACCATAGACATGTGTTGTCATTTGATTAACGGGATCACATCATTAGGAGAATGATGTGATTGACATGACCCATTCCATTAGCTTAGCACCCGATCGTTTAGTATGTTGCTACTGCTTTCTTCATGACTTAACATGTTCCTATGACTATGAGATTATGCAACTCCCGTTTGCCGGAGGAACACTTTGTGTGCTCACTTTGTGTGCTACCAAACGTCACAACGTAACTGATTATAAAGGAGCTCTACAGGTGTCTCCAAAGGTACATGTTGGGTTGGCGTATTTCGAGATTAGGATTTGTCACTCCGATTGTCGGAGAGGTATCTCTGGGGCCCTCTCGGTAATGCACATCACATAAGCCTTGCAAGCATTGCAACTAATGAGTTAGTTGCGAGATGATGTATTACGGAACGAGTAAAGAGACTTGCCGGTAACGAGATTGAACTAGGTATTGAGATACCGACGATCGAATCTCGGGCAAGTAACATACTGATGACAAAGGGAACAACGTATGTTGTTATGCGGTCTGACCGATAAAGATCTTCGTAGAATATGTAGGAGCCAATATGAGCATCATCCAGGTTCCGCTATTGGTTATTGACCGAGACATGTCTCGGTCATGTCTACATTATTCTCGAACCCGTAGGGTCCGCACGCTTAACGTTCAGATGAGTTTCATTATGAGTTATATTTGATGTACCGAAGTTTGTTCGGAGTCCCGGATGTGATCACGGACATGACGAGGAGTCTCGAAAATGGTCGAGACATAAAGATTGATATATTGGACGGCTATATTCGGACACGGAAGTGTTCCGGGTGATTTCGGAGAAAACGGAGTGCCGGAGGGTTACCGGAACCCCCCGGAGAAGTAATGGGCCTATGGGCCTTAGTGGAGAGAGAGAGGGGGCCAGGGTGGGCCGCGCGCCCCCTCCCCCTCTGGTCCGAATTGGACTAGGAGAGGGGGGGCGGCGCCCCCCTTTCCTTCTCCCTCTCCCCCTTCCTTTCCCCCTCCTAGTAGGAGTAGGAAAGAGGGGAGTCCTACTCCTACTAGGAGGAGGACTCCTCCTCCTGGCGCGCCTAGGGCCGGCCGGCCTCCCCCCTTCCTCCTTTATATACGGGGGGGGGGCACCCCTAGACACACAAGTTGATCCACGTGATCGTTTTCCTTAGCCGTGTGCGGTGCCCCCCCTCACCATAATCCTCGATAATATTGTAGCGGTGCTTAGGCGAAGCCCTGCAGCGGTAGAACATCAAGATCGTCACCACGCTGTCGTGCTGACGGAACTCTTCCCCGACACTTTGCTGGATCGGAGTCCGGGGATCGTCATCGAGCTGAACGTGTGCTAAAACTCGAGGTGCCGTAGTTTCGGTGCTTGATCGGTCGGGCCGTGAAGACGTACGACTACATCAACCGCGTTGTCATAACGCTTCCGCTGTCGGATCTACAAGGGTACGTAGATCACACTCTCCCCTCTCGTTGCTATGCATCACCATGATCTTGCGTGTGCGTAGGAAATTTTGAAATTACTACGTTCCCCAATTACTACGTTCCCCTACAGTGGCATCCGAGCCAGGTTTTATGCGTTGATGTTGTGCACGAGTAGACACAAGTGAGTTGTGGGCGATATAAGTCATACTGCTTACCAGCATGTCATACTTTGGTTCGGCGGTATTGTTGGATGAAGTGGCCCGGACCGATATTACGCGTACGCGAGACTGGTTCTACCGACGTGCTTTGCACACAGGTGGCTGGCGGGTGTCAGTTTCTCCAACTTTAGTTGAACCGAGTGTGGCTACGCCCGGTCCTTGCGAAGTTTAAAACAACACCAACTTGACAAACTATCGTTGTGGTTTTTGCTGCGTAGGTAAGATTGGTTCTTGCTTAAGCCCGTAGCAGCCACGTAAAACTTGCAACAACAAAGTAGAGGACGTCTAACTTGTTTTTGCAGGGCATGTTGTGATGTGATATGGTCAAGACATGATGCTAAATTTTATTGTATGAGATGATCATGTTTTGTAACCGAGTTATCGACAACTGGCAGGAGCCATATGGTTGTCGCTTTATTGTATGCAATGCAATCGCCCTGTAATGCTTTACTTTATCACTAAGCGGTAGTGATAGTCGTAGAAGCATAAGATTGGCGAGACGACAACGATGCTACGATGGAGATCAAGGTGTCGGGCCGGTGACGATGGTGATCATGACGGTGCTTCGAAGATGGAGATCGCAAGCACAAGATGATGATGGCCATATCATATCACTTATATTGATTGCATGTGATGTTTATCTTTTATGCATCTTATCTTGCTTTGATTGACGGTAGCATTTTAAGATGATCTCTCGCTAATTATCAAGAAGTGTTCTCCCTGAGTATGCACCGTTGCGAAAGTTCTTCGTGCTGAGACACCATGTGATGATCGGGTGTGATAGGCTCTACGTTCAAATACAATGGGTGCAAAACAGTTGCACACGCGGAATACTCAGGTTATACTTGACGAGCCAAGCATATACAGATATGGCCTCGGAACACGGAGACTGAAAGGTCGAGCGTGAATCATATAGTAGATATGATCAACATAGTGATGTTCACCAATGAAGCTACTCCATCTCACGTGATGATCGGACATGGTTTAGTTGATTTGGATCACGTGATCACTTAGAGGATTAGAGGGATGTCTATCTAAGTGGGAGTTCTTTAGTAATATGATTAATTGAACTTGAATTTATCATGAACTTAGTACCTGATAGTATCTTGCTTGTTTATGTTTGATTGTAGATAGATGACCCATGCTGTTGTTCCGTTGAATTTTAATGCGTTCCTTGAGAAAGCAAAGTTGAAAGATGATGGTAGAAATTACACGGACTGGGTCCGTAACTTGAGGATTATCCTCATTACTGCACAGAAGAATTACGTCCTAGAAGCACCGCTGGGTGCCAGGCCTGCTGTTGGAGAAACACCAGATGTTATGAACGTCTGGCAGAGCAAAGCTGATGACTACTCGATAGTTCAGTGTGCCATGCTTTATGGCTTAGAATCGGGACTTCAACGATGTTTTGAATGTCATGGAGCATATGAGATGTTCCAGGAGTTGAAGTTAATATTTCAAGCAAATGCCTGGATTGGAAGAAATGAAGTCTCCAATAAATTCTATAGCTGCAAGATGGAGGAGAACAGTTCTGTCAGTGAACATATACTCAAAATGTCTGGGTATAATAATCACTTGATTCAATTGGGAGTTAATCTTCCAGATGATTGCGTCATTGACAGAATTCTCCAATCACTTCCACCTAGCTACAAGAGCATCGTGATGAACTATAATATGCAAGGGATGAATAAGACAATTCCCGAGCTCTTCGCAATGCTGAAAGCTGCGGAGGTAGAAATCAAGAAGGAGCATCAAGTGTTGATGGTCAACAAGACCACTAGTTTCAAGAAAAACAACAAAGGGAAGAAGAAGGGGAACTTCAAAAAGAACAGCAAGCAAATTGCTGCTCAGGAGAAGAAACCCAAATCTGGACCTAAGCCTGAAACTGAGTGCTTCTACTGCAAGCAGACTGGTCACTGGAAGCGAACTGCCCCAAGTATTTGGCGGATAAGAAGGATGGCAAGGTGAATAAAGGTATATATGATATACATGTTATTGATGTGTACCTTAGTAATGCTCACAGTAGCACCTGGGTATTTGATACTGGTTCTGTTGCTAATATTTGCAACTCGAAACAGGAACTACGGATTAAGCGAAGATTGGCTAAGGACGAGGTGACGATGCGCGTGGGAAATGGTTCCAAAGTCGATGTGATCGCGGTCGGCACGCTACCTCTACATCTACCTTCGGGGTTAGTATTAGACCTAAATAATTGTTATTTGGTGCCAGCGTTGAGCATCAGCATTATATCTGGTTCTTGTTTGATGCGAGACGATTATTCATTTAAATCAGAGAATAATGGTTGTTCTATTTATATGAGTAATATCTTTTATGGTCATGCACCCTTGAAGATTGGTCTATTCTCATTAAATCTCGATAGTAGTGACACACATATTCATAATGTTGAAGCCAAAAGATGCAGAGTTGATAATGATAGTGCAACTTATTTGTGGCACTGCCGTTTAGGTCATATCGGTGTAAAGCGCATGAAGAAACTCCATACTGATGGACTTTTGGAACCACTTGATTATGAATCACTTCGTATTTGCGAACCGTGCCTTATGGGCAAGATGACCAAAACACCGTTCTCCGGTACTATGGAGAGAGCAACAGATTTGTTGGAAATCATACATACAGATGTATGTGGTCCGATGAATGTTGAGGCTCGTGGCGGATATCATTATTTTCTCACCTTCACAGATGACTTCAGCAGATATGGGTATATCTACTTAATGAAATATAAGTCTGAAACTTTTGAAAAGTTTAAAGAATTTCAGAGTGAAGTTGAAAATCATTGTAACAAGAAAATAAAATTCCTACGATCTGATCGTGGAGGAGAATATTTGAGTTATGAGTTTGGTGTACATTTGAAACAATGCGGAATAGTTTCGCAACTCATGCCACCCGGAACACCACATCGTAATGGTGTGTCCGAACGTCGTAATCGTACTTTACTAGATATGGTGCGATCTATGATGCCTCTTACTGATTTACCGCTATCATTTTGGGGTTATGCTTTAGAGACGGACGCATTCACGTTAAATAGGGCACCATCAAAATCCGTTGAGACGACGCCTTATGAACTGTGGTTTGGCAAGAAACCAAAGTTGTCGTTTCTGAAAGTTTGGGGCTGTGATGCTTATGTGAAAAAGCTTCAACCTGATAAGCTCGAACCCAAATCGGAGAAATGTGTCTTCATAGGATATCCAAAGGAAACTATTGGATACATCTTCTATCACAGATCCGAAGGCAAGACTTTTGTTGCTAAATTCAGAAACTTTCTAGAGAAGGAGTTTCTCTCGAAAGAAGTGAGTGGGAGGAAAGTAGAACTTGATGAGTAACTGTACCTGCTCCCTTATTGGAAAGTAGTACATCACAGAAACCGGTTTCTATGACACCTACATCAATTAGTGAGGAAGCTAATGATGATGATCATGAAACTTCAGAACAAGATACTACTGAACCTCGTAGATCAACCAGAGTAAGATCCGCACCAGAGTGGTACGGTAATCCTGTTCTGGAAGTCATGCTACTAGATCATGATGAACCTACGAACTATGGAGAAGCGATGGTGAGCCCAGATTCCGCAAAATGGCTTGAAGCCATGAAATCTGAGATGGGATCCATGTATGAGAACAAAGTGTGGACTTTGGTTAACTTGCCCAAAGATCGGCAAGCAATTGAGAATAAATGGATCTTCAAGAAGAAGACTGACGCTGACGGTAATGTTACTGTCTACAAAGCTCGACTTGTCGCAAAAGGTTTTCGATAAGTTCAAGGGATTGACTACGATGAGATCTTCTCACCCGTAGCGATGCTTAAGTCTGTCCGAATCATGTTAGTAATTACCACATTTTATGATTATGAAATTTGGCAGATGGATGTCAAAACTGTATTCCTGAATGGATTTCTGGAAGAAGAGTTGTATATGATGCAGCCAGAAGGTTTTGTCGATCCAAAGGGAGCTAACAAAATGTGCAAGCTCCAGCGGTCCATTTATGGACTGGTGCAAGCCTCTCGGAGTTGGAATAAACGCTTTGAAAATGTGATCAAAGCATTTGGTTTTGTACAGACTTTTGGAGAAGCCTGTATTTACAAGAAAGTGAGTGGGAGCTCTGTAGCATTTCTGATATTATATGTAGATGACATATTACTAATCGGAAATGATATAGAATTTCTGGATAGCATAAAGGGATACTTGAATAAGAGTTTTTCAATGAAAGACCTCGGTGAAGCTGCTTACATATTGGGCATTAAGATCTATAGAGATAGATCAAGACACTTAATTGGACTTTCACAAAGCACATACCTTGACAAAGTTTTGAAGAAGTTCAAAATGGATCAAGCAAAGAAAGGATTCTTGCCTGTGTTACAAGGTGTGAAATTGAGTAAGACTCAATGCCCGACCACTGCAGAAGATAGAGAGAAAATGAAAGATGTTCCCTATGCTTCAGCCATAGGCTCTATCATGTATGCAATGCTGTGTACCAGACCTGATGTATGTCTTGCTATAAGTCTAGCAGGGAGGTACCAAAGTAATCCAGGAGTGGATCACTGGACAGCGGTCAAGAACATCCTGAAATACCTGAAAAGGACTAAGGATATGTTTCTCATATATGGAGGTGACAAAGAGCTCATCGTAAATGGTTACGTTGATGCAAGCTTTGACACTGATCCGGACGATTCTAAATCGCAAACCGGATACGTGTTTACATTAAACGGTGGAGCTGTCAGTTGGTGCAGTTCTAAACAAAGCATTGTGGCGGGATCTACATGTGAAGCGGAGTACACAGCTGCTTCGGAAGCAGCAAACGAAGGAGTCTGGATGAAGGAGTTCATATCCGATCTAGGTGTCATACCTAGTGCATCGGGTCCAATGAAAATCTTTTGTGACAATACTGGTGCAATTGCCTTGGCAAAGGAATCCAGATTTCACAAGAGAACCAAGCACATCAAGAGACGCTTCAATTCCATCCGGAATCTAGTCTAGGTGGGAGACATAGAGATTTGCAAGATACATACAGATCTGAATGTAGCAGACCCGTTGACTAAGCCTCTTCCATGAGCAAAACATGATCAGCACCAAAGCTCCATGGGTGTTAGAATCATTACTGTGTAATCTAGATTATTGACTCTAGTGCAAGTGGGAGACTGAAGGAAATATGCCCTAGAAGCAATAATAAAGTTATTATTTATTTCCTTATATCATGATAAAAGTTTATTATTCATGCTAGAATTGTATTATTCGGAAACATAATACTTGTGTGAATACATAGACAAACTAAACGTCACTAGTGTGCCTCTACTTGACTAGCTCGTTAATCGAAGATGGTTATGTTTCCTAACCATAGACATGTGTTGTCATTTGATTAACGGGATCACATCATTAGGAGAATGATGTGATTGACATGACCCATTCCATTAGCTTAGCACCCGATCGTTTAGTATGTTGCTATTGCTTTCTTCATGACTTATACATGTTCCTATGACTATGAGATTATGCAACTCCCGTTTGCCGGAGGAACACTTTGTGTGCTACCAAACGTCACAA